>NW_012307718.1:0-2616 GCF_000151885.1 Dipodomys ordii | reverse complement strand
GAGAGAGAAGAAGAAGAAGAGAGAGAGAGAGTCGAAGAAGAAGAAGCATCAGCATAAGGAGAAGCATAAGGAGAAGCATAAGGAGAAGCATAAGGAGAAGCAGTAGAAGCAGAAGAAGCAGAAGCAGGAGAAGCAGAAACAGAAGAAAAAGAATTAGCAAAAGAAGCAGAAGCAGAAGCAGTGGGAGAAGCAGAAGAAGGAGAAGGAGCAGCAGAAGGAGAAGCAGAAGCAGAAAGAGTAGCAGAAACAGAAGGAGAACAAGAAGGAAAAACAGGAGAATCAGAAGAAGCAGAAGTAGAAGCAGAAAGAGGAGAAGAAGGAGAAGAAGAAGGAGAGTCAGAAGAAACAGAAGAAGAAGAAGAAGCAGAAGAAACAGAAGCAAAAGAAACAGAAGAAGGAGAAGAGCAGAAGCAGAAGGAGAAGCAGAAGCAGAAGGAGAAAGAGAAAGAGAAGCAGTAGAAGCAGAAGAAGCAGGAGAAGCAGAAGCAGAAGAAACAGGAGAAGCCTAAGAAGTAGAAGCAGAATCTGAAGCAGAAGGAGAAACAGAAGAAGCATAATCTGAAGCAGAAGCAGAAGAAACAGAAATAGTAGAATAAGCAGAAGCAGAAGCAGCAGGAGAAGCAGAAAGAGAAGGCTAAAGAGAAGGTTAGGAGTAGGATAAGCAGAAGCAGAAAGAGTCGCAGAAGGAGAAGCAGCACGAGAAGTAGGAGAAGCAAGAGAAGCAGAAGCAGGAGAAGCAGAAGAAACAGAAGAGGCAGAAGCAGAATGAGAAGCAGAAGGAGAAATTGAAGCAGAAGCAGAAGCAGAAGGAGAAGCAGAAGAAGTAGAAGGAGAAGGAGAAGCAGAAAGAGAAGCAGAAAGAGAAGCAGAACGAGAAGCAGGAGAAGCAGAAACAGGAGAAGCAAAAGCAGAAGAAACAGAAGAAGGAGAAGAAGCAGAAGAAGAAAGAGGAGAAGAAACAGAAGGAAAAACAGAAAGAGAAGCAAGAGAAGCAGAAGAAGCAGGAGCAGGAGAGGCAGAAGCAGAAGAAGCCGAAGAAGCAGAAGCAGAACCTGAAGCAAAAGGAGAAGCAGGAGAAGCAAAAGCAGGAGAAGCAGAAGCAGAAAGAGAAGCAAAAGCAGAAGGAAAAGCATAAGGAAAAGCAGAAGAAACAGAAGAAGCCGAGGCTGTTGCAGAAGAAGCAGAAGATGCAGAAGCAGAAGGAGAAGCAGAATGAAAAGCAGAATAACGAGAAGGAGAAGGAGAAGCAGAAGGAGAAGCAGAAAGAGAAGCAGAAGAAGGAGCAGGAGAAGGAAAAGCAGCAGGAGAAGCAGAAAGAGCAGCAGAAGGAGGAGCTTGAGATGCAGAAACAGGAGAAGCAGAGCAGAAGAACAGGAGAAGGACAAGAAGCAGAAGCAGAAGGAGAAGCAGAAACAAAAGGAGAAGCAGAAAGAGAAGGAGGGGAAGTAGAAGAAGAAGAAGCAGGAGAAGCATGAGCAGAAGAAACAGGAGAAGCCGAAGAAGCAGAGGCAGAATCTGAAGCAGAAGGAGAAACAGAAGAAGCACAATCTGAAGCAGAAGCAGAAGAAACAGAAATAGTAGAATAAGCAGAAGCAGAAGCAGCAGGAGAAGCAGAAGAAGAAGACGGAGAAGGCGAGAGAGAAGGACTAGGAGTAGGAGAAGCAAAAGGATAAGCAGAAGCAGAAAGAGACGCAGAAGGAGAAGCAGCACGAGAAGTAGGAGAAGCTGGAGAAGCAGAAGCAGAAGAAGCAGAAGAAACAGAAGACGCAGAAGCAGAATGAGAAGCAGAAGGAGAAAATGAAGCAGAAGCAAAGGAGAAGCAGAAGCAGAAGTAGGAGAAGGAGAAGCAGAAAGAGAAGCACAAAGAGAAGCAGAACGAGAAGCAGGAGAAGAAGAATCAGGAGAAGCAGAAACAGAAGAAACAGAAGAAGGAGAAGAAGCAGAAGCTGAAGAAGCAGAATCTGGAGAAGCAGAAGGAGAAGCAGAAGGAGAAGCAGAAGCAGAAAGACAATCAAAAGCAGAAGGAGAAGCAGAAGAAACAGAAGAAGTAGAAGCAGTAGCAGTTGTAGCATAAGCAGAACGAGAAGCAGAAGGAAAAGCAGAAGAACAAGAAGGAGAAGGAGAAACAGAAGGAGAAGCAGAAGGAGAAGCAGAAAGAGAAGCAGGTAAAGCAGAAGAAGAAGAAGCAGAAGGACAATCAGAAGGAGAAGCAGAAGAAGGAGAAGGAGAAGCAGAAGCAGAAGAAGATGCAGAAGGAGAAGCAGAAGCAGAAGGAGAAGCAGTAAAAGCAGAAGAAGCAGAAGCAAAAGGAGAAGCAAAAGAAGGAGAAGGAGAAGTAGAGGCAGAAGAAGAAGCATAAGGAGAAGCACAAGCAGAAGTAGATGCAGAAGGAGAAGCAGGAGAAGCAGAAGAAGCAGAAGCTGAAGGAGAAGCAGAAGTAGGAGAAGGAGAAGGAGGAGAAGCAGAAGCAGAAGGAGAAGCAGAAGCGGAATGAGAAGCAGAAAGAGAAGCAGGAGAAGCACAAGAAGCAGAAGCAGGAGAAGCTCGAAAGAGAAGAAGCAGAAGAAGCAGAACATTAGCAGAACGAGATGCAGAAGCAGAACGAGAAGCAGCAGA
>NW_012307717.1:0-2616 GCF_000151885.1 Dipodomys ordii | reverse complement strand
CGAGGACACAGTGGGACACAGCGCTGACACTGCGGGGGACACAGCGGGGGACACAGTGGGGGACAGAGCCGGACACAGCGGGACACAGCAGGGGACACAGGGGAGACCCATCGGGACCCAGCGCGGGACACAGCGTGGACACATTGGGACACGGCGGGGACACAGCGGGACACAGCAGGGGACACAGAAGTACACAGCGGGACACAGCGGGTCACAGTGAGGGACACAGAGGGATACATAGCGGGACACAGTGGGGAACACAGGGAAGACACAGCGGGACCCAGCGGGACACAGCGTCGATACAGCGGGGACACAGCGGGACACAGTGGGGTACACAGCTGGGGACACAACGGGACACAGCGGGGAACACAGTGATGACACAGCAGAACACAGCGTGGGAAACAGCGAGGACACAGCGGGACACAGCGAGACACAGCGGGACACAGTGGGGACACAGCAGTAGACACAGCGAGACACAGCGGGACACAGCGGGGAACACAGCGAGGACACAGCGGGGACACAGCGGGGACACTGCGGGAACATAGTGGGACACAGCAGGGGACACAGCGAGGACACAGAGGGACACAGTGGGACACAGCGTGGGACAAAGCGGGAGACAGCAGGGGACACAGCGGGACACAGCGGGACACAGCTTGGGAAACAGCGGGAACACAGCAGGACACAGCAGAGGACACAGCGAGGACACAGCGGGACACAGTGGGACACAGCGTGGGACAAAGCGGGAGACAGCAGGGGACACAGCGTGGGAAACAGCGAGGACACAGCGGGACACAGCGAGACACAGCGGGACACAGTGGGGACACAGCAGTAGACACAGCGAGACACAGTGGGGGACACAGCGGGACACAGCGGGGAACACAGCGAGGACACAGCGGGGACACAGCGGGGACACTGCGGGAACATAGTGGGACACAGCGGGGCACACAGCGGGACACAGCGGGACACAGCTTGGGACACAGCGGGAACACAGCAGGACACAGCAGGGGACACAGCGGGACACAGTGGGAAACAGCGTGGGACAAAGCGGGAGACAGCAGGGGACACAGCGAGGACACAGCGGGACACAGCGGCGACACATAGAGGACTCAGCGGAGGACACAGTGGGGGACAGAGCGGGACAGAGCGGGACACTGCGGGGCACAGCGGGGGACACAGCGGGACACAGCGGGGGACCCAGCGGGACACAGCGGGACACTGCGGGGCACAGACGGGGACACAGCGGGACACAGCGGGGGACACAGGGAGGACACAGCTTAACACAGCATGGGACAAAGCGAGGACACAGCGGGACACAGCGAGACACAGCGGGACACAGCGGGGACCCAGCAGTGGACACAGCGGGACACAGCGGGGGACAAAGCGGGACACCACGGAACACAGCAGGACACAGCGTGAAACAGCGGTGAACCTGCGGGGACACAGCGGGACACAGCGGGGGACACAGCGGGACACAGCGGGACTCAGCGGGGGACACAGCGGGACACAGCGTCTATAGAGCGGGGACACAGCGGGACACAGCGGTGACACAGCGGGTCCCAGCAGGGACTCAACAAGGACACAGCGGATGACACAGCGGGACACAGCAGTACACAGAGGGGGACACAGCGAGGGACACAGCGGGGGACACAGCGGGACACAACGGGGGACACAGCGAGGACACAGCGGGGACACAGCGGGGACACTGCGGGAACATAGTGGGACACAGCGGGGCACACAGCGGGACACAGCGGGACACAGCTTGGGACACAGCGGGAACACAGCAGGACACAGCAGGGGACACAGCGAGGACACAGCGGGACACAGTGGGACACAGCGTGGGACAAAGCGGGAGACAGCAGGGGACACAGCGAGGACACAGCGGGACACAGCGGCGACACATAGAGGACTCAGCGGGGGACACAGTGGGGGTGAGAGCGGGACACAGCGGGACACTGCGGGGCACAGAGGGGGACACAGTGGGACACAGCGGGGGACCCAGCGGGACACAGCGGGACACAGCGGGACACAGCGGGACACAGCGTCGATACAGCGGGGACACAGCGTTACACAGCGTGGTACACAGCGTGGTACACAGCTGTGGACACAACGGGACACAGTGGGGGCACAGCCGGACACAGCGGTACACAGTGGGACACAGCGGGGACAAAGCGTGAAACACAGCGGGGGACAGAGAAGGAGACAGTAGGGGACTCAGCAAGGACACAGCGGCACACAACGGGACACAGCGGGAAACAGAGGTGAACCTGCGGTGACACAGCGGGACACAGCGGGGACACAGCGAGGACACAGCGGCACACAAAGGGACACAGCGGGAAACAGAGGTGAACCTGCGGGGACACAGCGGGACACAGTGGGGGACACAGCGGGACACAGTGTGGGACACAGCAGTGAAACAGCGGGACACAATGGGACACAGCAGGGGGACACAGCGAGGACACAGCGGGACACAACGGGACACAGCAGGGGGACACAGCGAGGACACCACGGAACACAGCGGGACACAGCGGGAAACAGGGGTGAACCTGCGGGGACACAGCGGGACACAGTGGGGGACACAATGCGAAACAGCGGGGGACACAGCGGGGACAAAGCTGG
>NW_012307716.1:0-2616 GCF_000151885.1 Dipodomys ordii | reverse complement strand
GAAGCAGAAGAAACAGAAGAAGCAGAATCAGTAGCAGAAGAAGCTGAAGATGCAGAACCAGAAAGAGAAGCAGAAGGAATAGCAGAAGAACGAGAAGGAGAAATAGAAGGAGAAGCAGGAAAAGCAGAAGAAACAGAAGCAGACGGAGAAGCAGAAGAAGGAGAAGGAGAAGCCGGAGCAGAAGAAGAAGCAGAAGGAAAAGCACAAGCAGAAGGAGATGCAGAAGGAGAAGCAGGAGAATCAGAAGAAGCAGACGCAGAAGCAGAAAGAGAAGGAGAAGAAGAAGGAGAAGAATCAGAATCAGAAGAAGCAGAAGCAGGAATAGAAAGAGAAGCCGACGAAGAGAAGCAGAACGAGAAGCAGGAGAAGCAGAAGAAGCACAAGCGGGAGAAGCAGAAGAAGAAGAAACAGAACAAGCAGAAGAAGCAGAAGCAGAACTTGAAGCAGAAGAAGAAGAAGGAGAAAGAAAAGGATTAGGAGTAGGAGGAGCATAAGGAGAATCAGAAGCAGAAAGAGAAGCAGAAGGAGAAGCAGAGGAGAAACAGAAGAAGCAGAAGTAGGAGAAGCAGAAGCAGAATGAGAATGAGAAGCACAAGAAGGAGAAATTGAAGGAGAAGGAGAATGAGACGGAGAAGCAGAAGGAGAAGTAGGAGAAGCAGAAGAAGAAGCAGGAGAAGCAGAAGCAGAAGAAACAGAAGAAGGAGAAGAGCAGAAGCAGAAGCAGACGGAGAAGCAGAAGCAAAAGGAGAAGCAGAAGAAGCAGAAGCTGAAGCAGAAGAAGAAAAAGCAGAAGAAGCAGAAGAAGAAGCAGCAGGAGAAGCAGAAGAAGAAGAAGGAGAAGGAGAAAGAGAAGGATTAGGAGTAGGAGAAACAGAAGGATAAGCAGAAGCAGAAAGAGAAGGAGAATGAGAAGGAGAAGCAGGAGAAGTAGAAGAAGCAGGAGAAGTAGAAGAAGCAGAAACAGGAGAAGCAGAAGCAGAATGAAAAGCAGAAGAAGGAGAAATTGAAACAGAAGAAGATGCAGAAGGAGAAGCAGGAGCAGTAGTAGAAGCAGAAGAAGGAGAAGCAGAAGGAGAAGCATAAAGAGAAACAGAAGGAGAAGCAGGAGAAGCAGAAGCAGGAGAAGCAGAATCAGTAGAAATAGAAGAAGGAGAAGAAGCAGAAGCAGAAAGAGAAGCAGAAACAGAAGGAGAAGCAGAAATAGAAGCAGAAGAAGCCGAAGAAGCAAAAGCAGAACCTAAAGCAGAAGGAGAAGCAGAAGAAGCAGAATCTGGAGAAGAAGAAGGAGAACTAGAAGGAGAAGCAGAAGCAGAAAGAGAAGCAAAAGCAGAAGGAGAAGCAGAAGGAGAAGGAGAAGAAACAGAAGAAGCAGAATCAGTATCAGAAGAAGCTGAAGATGCAGAACCAGAAAGAGAAGCAGAAGGAATAGCAGAAGAACGAGAAGGAGAAATAGAAGGAAAAGCAGAAGGAGAAGCAGGAAAAGCAGAAGAAACAGAAGCAGACGGAGAAGCAGAAGAAGGAGAAGGAGAAGCCGGAGCAGAAGAAGAAGCAGAAGGAAAAGCACAAGCAGAAGGAGATGCAGAAGGAGAAGCAGGAAATGAAGAAGACACAGAAGCAGAAGGAGAAGAAGAAGGAGAAGAATCAGAATCAGAAGAAGCAGAAGCAGAAATAGAAAGAGAAGCCGACGAAGAGAAGCATAACGAGAAGCAGGAGAAGCGGAAGAAGCACAAGCGGGAGAAGCAGAAGAAGAAGAAACAGAAGAAGGAGAAGGAGCAGAAGCAGAAGGAGAAGCAGAAGGAGAAGCAGAAAGAGAAGCAGGAAAAGCAGAAGAAGCAGAAGCAAGAGAAGCTGAAGGAGAAGAAACAGGAGAAGGACAAGAAGCAGAAAGAGAAGCAGTAGATGCAGAAGAAGCAGGAAAAGCAGAAGCAGAAGAAAGAGAAGAAGAAGAAGACGAAGAAGAAGAAGAAGCAGCAGCATAAGGAGAAGCATAAGGAGAAGTATAAGGAGAAGCAGTAGAAGCAGAAGAAGCAGAAGCAGGAGAAGCTGAAGCAGAAGAAAAAGAATAAGCAAAAGAAGCAGAAGCAGAAGCAGTGAGAGAAGCAGAAGAAGGAGAAGGAGAAGGAGCAGCAGAAGGAGAAGCAGAAGCAGAAAGAGAAGCAGAAACAGAAGGAGAACAAGAAGGAGAAGCAGGAGAATCAGAAGAAGCAGAAAGAGAAGGAGAAGAAGGAGAAGCAGAAGTAGAATCAGAAGAAACAGAAGAAGAAGAAGCAGAAGAAACAGAAGGAAAAGAAACAGAAGAAGGAGAAGAGCAGAAGCAGAAGCAGAAGGAGAAGCAGAAGCAGAAGGAGAAGCAGAAAGAGAGCAGGAGAAGCAGAAGAAGCAGGAGAAGCAGAAGCAGAAGAAACAGGAGAAGCCGAAGAAGCAGAAGCAGAATCTGAAGCAGAAGGAGAAACAGAAGAAGCACAATCTGAAGCAGAAGCAGAAGAAACAGAAATAGTAGAATAAGCAGTAGCAGAAGCACCAGGACAAGCAGAAGAACAAGAAGGAGAAGGCGAAAGAGAAGGATTAGGAGTAGGAGAAGCAAAAGGATAAGCAGATGCAGAAAGAGACGCAGAA
>NW_012307715.1:0-2617 GCF_000151885.1 Dipodomys ordii | reverse complement strand
TCACGGGGACAGAGCAGAGGACACTCCAGGACTCAGCGGGGACACAGCAGGACACATCGGGGACAGATCGGGACAGAGTGTGACACAGTCGGACACAGCGGGGGACAGAGCGGGACACAACGGGGGACACAGTGAGGACACAGCGGGACAGAGCGGGGGATACAGCGAGGATACAGCGGGACACAGCGGGACACAGTGGGGAACAAAGCGGGGGTCACAGTGGGACACAGCGGGGGACACAGCGGGACTCAGTGGGGGACACAGCGCGATACAGCAGGACACAGCGGGACACAGTTGGACACAGCAGGACACAGCGTTGAAACAGCGACAACACAGGGGGACACAGCGGGTTACACAGCTGGGACACAACGGGACACAGTGGGGGACACAGCGGGACACAGCGGGACACAGGGGGACACAGCAGGGGACACATCGGGACACAGCGGGACACATCGGGGACAGAGCAGGACACAGCGTGACACAGTCGGACACAGCGGGGGACACAGCGGGACACAACGGGGGACACAGTGAGGACACAGTGGGACAGAGCGGGGACACAGCTGGACACAGAGGGCCACCACGGGACAGAGCAGTACACAGCTGGACACAGCGGTGACACTGCGCAGACACAGTGGGACACAGCGGGAGACACAGCTGGGACACAGCACGACACACTGGGGGACACAGCGGGACACAGCGGGACACAGCGCGACACAGCAGGGGACAAAGCGGTAGACAGCGGGTGACACAGCGAGGACACAGCGGGACATAGCGGGGACACAGAGGGGACACTGCAGGGACACAGCCGGACACAGCGGGACACAGCGGGGGACACAGCGGAACACAGCGGGGGACACAGCGAGGACCCAGCGGGACACAGCTGGACACAGCATCAAAACAGCGACGACACAGGGGGACACAGCGGGGTATACAGCTGGGACACAACGGGACACAGTGGGGGACACAGCGGGACACAGCGGGACACAGTGGGACAGAGCGGGGGATAGAGCGGGACACATGGGGACACTGCGGGGACACAGCGGGAAACAGCGGGACACAGCGGGACACAGCGGTCACAGAGGGGGAAATAGCGAGGACACAGCGGGACACAGGGGGGGACACAGCGGGACACAGCCGGGGACAAAGCGGGACACAACAAGACACAGCGGGGTCACAGCAGTGGACACAGCGGGACACAGCGGGGGACACAGCGGGATACAGCGGGGGACACAGCAGGGGACACATCAGGACACAGTGGGGGACACAGCGGGACACAGCGGGGACAAAGCTGGACACAGAGGGGGACACAGCGGGACACAGCAGGAACACAGTAGGGACACAGCGGGGACACAGCGGGACACAACGGGGACACAGCCGGACACAGCGGGGACACAACATTGGTCACAGAGGGACACAGCAGGGGACACAGCCGGACACAGCGGGGGACACAGCAGGGGACACAGCCAGACACAGTGGGGGACACAGCGGGGGACACAGCGGAACAAAGCGTTGTACACAGTGGGACACCGCGGGGTACACAGTGGGGGACACAAGGGGACTCAGCGGGGGACACAGAGGGAAACAGAGGGACACAGCAAGCACAACGTGGGGCACACAGCATGGGACACAGCGGGCCACCACGGGACAGAGCAGGACAAAGCAGGACACAGCGGTGACACTGGGGGGACACAGCGGGACACAGCGAGGGACACAACGGGGACACAGTAGGACACAGCGGGGGACACATCGAGGACACAGCGGGACACAGCGCGACACAGCGGGGAACAAAACGGTAGACAGCTGGTGACACAGCGAGGACACAGCGGGACATAGCGGGGACACAGTGGGGACACTGTGGGGTCACAGCGGGATACAGCGGGGGACACAGCAGGACACAGCGGGACATAGCGAGGGACACAGCGGGGACACAGCGGAACACAGCGGGGGACACAGCGAGGACACAGTGGGAAACAGTGTGGGACAAAGCAGAAGACAGCGGGGGACACAGCGAGTACACAGCGGGACACAGCAGGGACAGAGATGGGACTCAGCGGGGGACACAGCGGGACAAAGCGGGGGACACAGCATGACACAGCGGGACACAGTGGGGGATACAGCCGGACAAAGCGGGGGACAGAGCGGGGGACACTGCAGGACTCAGCGGGGACACAGCGGGATACAGCGGGACACAGTCGGACACAGCGGAGGACACAGCGGGACACAACGGGGTACACAGCGAGGACACAGCGGGACTCAGGGGGGGACACAGCAGGGAAAACAGCGAGACACAACGGGGGACACAGAGGGGGACACAGCGTTACACAGCGGGGGACACAGCGTGGGACACAGTGGGGGACACAGCGGGGGACACAGTGGGACACACCGGGACACAGCGTGGACACAGGGGGGACCCAGCGGGGGACCCAGCAGGACACAGCGGGACACAGTGGGGGCACATAGCGGGGACACAGCGGAACTCAGCGGGGGACACAGCGAGGACATAGTGTGAAACAGCGTGGGACAAAGCGGAAGGCAGCGGGGGACACAGCGAGTATACAGCGGGACACAGCAGGGATAGAGATGGGACTCAGCGGGGGACTACAGTCGGGACAAAGCG
>NW_012307714.1:0-2617 GCF_000151885.1 Dipodomys ordii | reverse complement strand
CTGTGTCGACGCTGTGTCCCGCTGTGTCCTCGCTGTGTTCCCCGCTGTCTCCCGCTCTGTCCCTCGCTGTGTCTCACGCTTTGTCCCCGCTGTGTCCCCCGCTTTGTCCCGCTGTGTCCGGCTGTGCCCCCACTGTGTCCCGTTGTGTCCACAGCTGAGTACCACGCTGTGTAACGTTGTGTGCCCGCTGTATCGACGCTGTGTCCCACTGGGACCCGCTGTGTCCTCGCTGTGTTCCCCGCTGTGTCCCGCTGTGTCCCCCGCTGTGTCCTCGCTGTGTCCCCCGCTGTGTCCTGCTGTGTCCTCGCTGTGTCTCCCGCTGGGTCCCGGTGGGTCCTGCTGTGTCCTCGCTGTGTCCACCGCTGTGTCCCGTTGTGTCCCCAGCTGTGTCCCCCGCTATGTCCCTATGTGTCTACTGCTGTGTCCATGCTATGTCTTGCTGTGTCGCGCTGTGTCCCCCGCTGAGTCTGCTGCTGTGTCCTGCTGTTTTCCCCGCTGTGTCACCAATGTGTCCCGCTGTGTCCTCGCTGTGTCCCGCTGTGTCTCGCTGTGCCCCCACTCTTTCCCGTTGTGTCCACAGCTGGGTACCACGCTGTGTAACCCTGTGTCCCCGCTGTATCGACTCTGTGTCCTGCTGGGTGCCGTTGTGTCCTCGCTGTGTTCCCCGCTGTATCCCGCTGTGTCCCCCACTGTGTCCCGCCTTGTCCCCAGCTGTGTACCCCGCTGTGTCCCGCTGTGTTCCCGCTTTATCGACGCTGTGTCCCGCTGTGTCCCGCTGTGTCCTCGCTGTGTTCCCCGCTGTGTCCCGCTGTGTCCACCGCTGTGTCCCCAGCTGTGTCCTCGCTGTGTCCCTGCTGTGTCCTGCTGTGTCCTCACTGGGACCACCACTGTGTGTCGCTGTGTCCACCGCTGTGTCCCGCTGTGTCCAGCTGTGTCCCGCTTTGTCCCCGCTGTGTCCCGCTGTGTCCACCGCTGTGTCCCCGCTATGTGCCTGCTGTGTCCCGCTGTGTCTCCCGCTTTGTCCCGCTGTGTCCCACTGTGACTCCGCTGTGTCCCGCTGTGTCCCGCTGTGTCCCCGCTGTGTGGCCGCTCTGTCCCGCTGTGTATCCCGCTGTGTCCAGTTGTGTCACCGCTGTGTCTCGCTGTGGCCACTCTCTGTCTCCGCTGTCCCCCGCTGGGTCCCCCGCTGTGGCACGCTGTGTCCCGCTGTGTCCCCCGCTTTGTCCTGCTGTGTCCCGCAGTGTCCCCGCTGTGTCCCGCTGTGTAACACTGTGTCCCGTGTTGTCCCACTTTGTCCCACGCTGTGTCCCCCGCTGAGTCCCCTCTGTGTCGCCGCTGTGTCCCCCTGTGTCCTCGCTGTGTCCCCCGCTGTCTCCCGCTTTGTCCCTCGCTGTGTTCCGCTGTGTCCCACTGTGTCCCGCTGTGTCCCCCACTGTGTCCCCCGCTGTGTCCCTATGTGTCCCACGCTTTGTCTCCCTGTGTCCCCGCAGTTTTCCCGCTGTGTCCCGCTGTTTCCCACTGTGTTCTGTGGTGTCCCGCTTTGTCCCCCGCTGTGTCCCCCGGTGAGTCGCCGCTGTGTCCCCGCTTTGTCCCGCTGAGTCCTCCATGTGTCCCCCGCTGTGTCCCGCTGTGTCCCCCGCTGTGTCCCGCTGTGTCCACTGCTGGGACCCGGGTGTGTCCCGCTGTTTCCCGCTGTGTCCTCACTGTGTCCCACTCTGTGTTCCGTTGTGTCCTCGCTGTGTCCTCCGCTGTTTCCCGCTGTGTCCCCCGCTGTGCCCTGCAGTGTCCCGCTCTGTCCCGATGTGTCCTCGCTGTGTCCCGCTGTGTCCCGCTGTGTCCCCCACTGTTTCCCCTGCTGTGTCCCGCTGTGTCCCCCACTGTGTCCCACTCTGTCCCCCTCTGTGTCCCGCTGTGTCCCCCGCTGTGTCCCACTGTGTCCCCACAGTGTCACTGCTGTTTCCTGCTGTGTCCCGCTGTGTTCTGTGGTGTCCCTCTTTGTCTCCCGCTGTGTCCCCCGCTGTGTCCCGCTGTGTCCGGCTGTGTCCCCCGCTCTGTCCCCCGCAGTGTCAGCGCTGTGTCCCTCTGTGTCCTCGCTGTGTCCCCCGCTGTCTCCCGCTCTGTACCCCTCTGTGTCTCAAGCTTTGTCCCCGCTGTGTCCCACTGTGTCCCGCTGTGTCCCGCTGTGCCCCCACTGTGTCCCGTTGTGTTCACAGCTGTGTACCACGCTGTGTAATGCTGTGTCCCCGCTGTATCGACGCTGTGTACCGCTGGGTCCCGCTGTGTCCTCGCTATGTTCCCCGCTGTGTCCCGCTGTGTCCCCCACTGTGTCCCCCGCTGTGTCCCTATGTGTCCCACGCTTTGTCCGCCTGTGTCCCCGCAGTTTCCCCGCTGTGTCCCGCTGTTTCCCACTGTGTTCTGTGGTGTCCCGCTTTGTCCCCCGCTGTGTCCCCCGGTGAGTCGCCGCTGTGTCCCCGCTTTGTCCCGCTGAGTCCTCCATGTGTCCCCCGCTGTGTCCCGCTGTGTCACCCGCTGTGTCCCGCTGTGTCCACTGCTGGGACCCAACTGTGTCCCGCTGTGTCCCGCTGTGTCCCGCTGTATCCCGCTGTGTCCTCACTGT
>NW_012307713.1:0-2617 GCF_000151885.1 Dipodomys ordii | reverse complement strand
TTCTCCTGCTTCTGTTCTCCTGCTTCTCCTTCTGTTTCTCTTTATGCTTCTCCTTCTGCTTCTCCTTCTCCTTCTGCTTCTGCTTCTCCTTCTGCATCTTCTTCTGTTTCAATTTCTCCTTCTGCTTTTCATTCTGCTTCTGCTTCTCCTGCTTCTGCTTCTTCTGCTTCTCCTGCTTCTCCTTCTCCTTCTCTTTCTGCTTCTGCTTATCCTTCTGTTTCTCCTACTCCTAATCCTTCTCTTTCTCCTTCTCCTTCTCCTTCTTCTGCTTCTCCTGCTGCTTTTTCTTCTACTTCTTCTGCTTTTTCTGTTTCTTCTTCTTCTGCTTCAGCTTCTGCTTCTCCTTCTGCTTCTGCTCTTCTCCTTCTCTTTCTTCTGTTTCTGCTTCTCCTGCTTCTTCTTCTTCTGCTTCTCCTACTTCTCCTTCTGCTTCTCCGTCTCATTCTCCTTCTCCTTCAATTTCTTCTTGTGCTTCTCATTCTGCTTCTGCTTCTGCTTCTCCTGCTTCTGCTTCTTCTGTTTCTCCTTCTGCTTCTCCTTCTGCTTCTCTTTCTGCTTCTTATTCTGCTTCTGCTCCTCCTACTCCTAATCCTTCTCTTTCTCCTTCTTCTTCTGCTTCTCGTTCTGCTTCTGCTTCTTCTGCTTGTTCGGTTTCTTCTGCTTCTGCTTTTCCAGCTTCTGCTGCTTCTGCTTCTCCTTCTGCTTCAGTTCTCCTTCTGATTCTTCGGCTTCTTCTGTTTCTTCTGCTTCTGCTTCCTCTGCTACTGCTTCTTCTGCTTCTCTTTCTGCTTCTCTTCTGCTTCTGCTACAACTGCTACTGCTTCTACTTCTTCTGTTTCTTCTGCTTCTCCTTCTGCTTTTGATTCTCTTTCTGCTTCTGCTTCTCCTTCTGCTTCTCATTCTGCTTCTCCAGATTCTGCTTCTTCTGCTTCTCCTGCTTCTCCTTCTGCTTCAGGTTCTCCTTCTGCTTCTTCACATTCTTATGCTTCTGCTTCTCCTGCTTCTGCTTCTTCTGCTTTCCCTCATTCTCTTCCTGCTTCTCCTTCTGTTTCTGCTTCTCCTTCTGCTTCTGCTTCTTGTCCTTCTTGTGTTTCTTCTGCTTCTGCTTCTCAAGTTTCTGCATCTCCTGCTTCTCCTTCTGCTGCTCTTTCTGCTTCTCCTGCTGCTTTTCCTTCTCCTGCTCCTTCTTCTGCTTCTCTTTCTGCTTCTCCTTCTGTTTCTCCTACTCCTTCTCCTTCTCGTTCTTCTGCTTTTCCTTCTGCTTCTCCTTCTGCTTCTGCATCTTCTGCTTCTTCTGCTACTGCCTCTGCTTCTTCTGTTTCTTCTGCTTCCCCTTCTGCTTCTCCTTCTGCTTTTGCTTCTCTTTCTGCTTCTGCTTCTCCTTCTGCTTCTCCAGATTCTGCTTCTTCTTCTTCTCCTGCTTCTCCTTCTTCTTCAGGTTCTGCTTCTGCTTCTTCGGCTTCTTCTGCTTCTGCTTCTCCTGCTGCTGCTTCTTCTGCTTCTCCTGCTTCTCTTTCTGCTTTTCCTTCTGTTTCTGCTTCTCCTTCTACTTCGGCTTCTTCTCCTTCTTCTGTTTCTTCTGCTTCTGCTTCTCCTGCTTCTGCTTCTCCTGCTTCTCGTTCTGCTTCTCTTTCTGCTTCTCTTTCTGCTTCTCCTTCTCCTTCTTCTGCTTCTCCTTCTGCTTCTCCTTCTGCTTCTGCTTCAATTTCTCCTTCTGCTTCTCATTCTGCTTCTGTGTCTTCTGTTTCTTCTGCTTCTCCTGCTTCTGCTTCTCCTGCTTCTCCTACTTCTCGTGCTGCTTTTCCTTCTGCGTCTCTTTCTGCTTCTGCTTATCCTTTTGCTTCTCCTACTACTAATCCTTCTCTCTCGCCGTCTCCGACTTCTTCTTCTTCTGTTTCTCTTGCTGCTTCTGCTTCTGCTTATTCTACTATTACTGTTTCTTCTGCTTCTGATTCAGATTGTGCTTCTTCTGTTTCTCCTTCTGCTTCAGATTCTGCTTCTGCTTCTTCGGCTTCTCCTGTTTCTTCTGCTTTTGCTTCTCCTGATTCTTCTGCTTCTCCTGCTTCTCTTTCTGCTTCTCCGTCTGCTTCTGCTTCTCCTTCTGCTTCTGCTCTTTTCCTTCTTCTGTTTCTTTTGCTTCTGTTTCTTCTGCTTCTTCTTCTGTTTCTTCTGATTCTACTTCTGCTTCTCCTTCTCTTCTTTCTGTTTCTACTTCTGCTTCTTCTGATTCTCCTGCTTCTCCTTCTTGTTCTCCTTCTGTTTCTGCTTCTCTTTCTGCTTCTGCTTCTCCTTCTGCTGCTCCTTCTCCTTCTCCTTCTTCTGCTTCTCCCACTGCTTCTGCTTCTGCTTCTTTTGCTTATTCTTTTTCTTCTGCTTCTGCTTCTCCTGATTCTGCTTCTTCTGCTACTACTCGATCTCCTTATGCTTCTGCTTATGCTTCTCCTTATGCTTCTTCTTCCGAGTCTTCATCTACTGCGTCTACCTGCTGAAAGGAACAGGTGAGAAGGGGGACCGGAGGAATAGAGCGAGAAGAAGGAAAACGGGAGAGAAAACCAATGGAAAAGCGGTTGAAGGAATGCGATGGTACAAGCAGGAAATGAGATCAACTTGTGAGTAG
>NW_012307712.1:0-2617 GCF_000151885.1 Dipodomys ordii | reverse complement strand
TGTGTCCCCCGCTGTCCCCCGCTGTGTCCACTGCTGGTGACCCGGCTGTGTCCCGCTGTGTCCCGCTGCGTCCCCGCTGTGTCCCGCTGTGTCCCGCTTTGTCCCCCACTGTGTCCCGCAGTGACCCCGCTGTGTCCTGCTGTGTCCCACTGTGTCCCGTGGTGTCCCGCTTTGTCCCCCGCTGTGTCCCCGGCTGAGTCTCGCTGTGTCCCCACTGTGTCCTTTCTGTGTCCCCTGCTGTGTCCTGCTCTGTTCCCCACTGTGTCTCCCGTTTTGTCCCCGCTGTGCCCCACTGTGTCCCGCTGTGTCCCGCTGTGTCCCCCACTGTGTCCCGTTGTGTCAACAGCTGTGTACCCCGCTGTGTCCCTTCTGTATCGACGCTGTGTCTCGCTGTGTCCCTCGCTGTGTCTCTCTCTGTGTTCCCCACTGTGTCCCGCTGTGTCCCCCGCTGTGTCACTCGCTGTGTCCCCCGCTGTGTCCCGCTGTGTCCCGCTGTGTTCCCCGCTGTGTCCTTGCTGTGTCCCCGTTGTGTCCCGCTGGGTCCCGCAGTGTCCCCCGCTGAGTCCCGTTGTGTCAACGCTGTGTCCCGCTGTGTCCCCGCTCTATCGACACTGTGTCCCGCTGGGTCCAGCTGGGTCCTCTCTTTGTTCCCCGCTGTGTCCCGCTGTGTCCCCCGCTGTGTCTCTCGCTGTGTCCCGCTGTGTCCCGCTGTGTCCCCGGCTGTGTCCGGCTGTGTCCCGCTGTGTCCCCCGCTGTGTCCTTGCTGTGTCCCCGCTGTGTCCCGCTGTGTCCCGCAGTGTCCCCAGCTGTGTCCCGCTGTGTCACCGCTGTGTCCCGCTTTGTCCTCGCTCTGTCCCCCGCTGTGTCCCGCTTTGTGCCTGCTGTATACCCCGCTGTGTCCCTCTGTGTCCCCCGCTGTGTCCCGCTGTGTCCCCTGCTCTGTCCCCACTGTGTCACGCTGTGTTTCGCTGTGTCCGGCTGTGTCCTCGCTCTGTCTCCCTCAGTGTCCAGCTGTGTCCTCCCTGTGTCCCCCGCTGTGTCCCGCTGAGTCCCCTGCTTTGTCCTGCTGTGTCCCGCTGTGTCACGCTCTGTCCCCTCTGTGTCCCTCTGTGTCCAGCTCTGTCCCTGTTGTGTGTCCGCTGTGTCCCGCTGTGTACCCTTCTGTGTCCAGTTGTGTCCCCTCTGTGTCCCGCGGTGTCCCTTCTCTTTCCCCCGCTGTCCACCGCTGTGTCCCCAGGCTGTGTCCCGCAGTGTCCCTGCTGTGTCCCGCTGTGTCCTACTGTGTCCCGTGGTGTCCCACTTTTTCCCCTCTATGTCCCCTGCTGAGTCCCCTCTGTGTCCCCGCTGTGTCCAGCTGTGTCCTCGCTGTGTCCTCCGCTGTCTCCCGCTTTGTCCCACGCTGTGTCCTACTGTGTCCCACTGTGTCCCTGCTGTGTCCCCTGCTGTGTCCCGCTCTGTCCCGCTGTGTCCCCCCCCGCTGTGTCCCGCTGTGTCCCCACAGGTTCACCGCTGTTTCACGCTGTGTCCTTGCTGTGTCCCCACTGTGTCCCGCTGTGTCCCGCAGTGTCCCCAGCTGTGTCCCGCTGTGTCACTGCTGTGTCCCGCTGTGTCCTCGCTGTGTCCCCGGCTGTGTCCCGCTTTGTCCTTGCTGTGTACCCCGCTGTGTTCCTCTGTGTCCCCGGCTGTGTCCCGCTGTGTCCCCTGCAGTGTCCCCACTGTGTCACGCTGTGTTTCGCTGTGTCCAGGTGTGTCCTCGCTCTGTCTCATTCAGTTTCCAGATGTGTCCTCCCTGTGTCCCCCGCTGTGTCCCGCTGAGTCCCCTGCTGTGTCCCGCTGTGTCCCGCTGTGTCACGCTCTGTCCCATCTGTGTCCCTCTGTGTCCCACTGTGTCCAGCTCTGTCCCCGTTGTGTGTCCGCTGTGCCCCGCTGAGTACCCTTCTGTGTCCAGTTGTGTCCTCTCTGTGTCCCGCTGCGTCCCTTCTCTTTCCCCCGCTGTCCACCGCTGTGTCCCCGGGCTGTGTCCCACAGTGTCCCCGCAGTGTCCCGCTGTGTCCTACTGTGTCCCATGGTGTCCCGCTTTTTCCCCTCTATGTCCCCTGCTGAGTCCCCTCTGTGTCTCCGCTGTGTCCAGCTGTGTCCTCGCTGTGTCCTCCGCTGTCTCCTGCTTTGTCCCACGCTGTGTCCTACTGTGTCCCACTGTGTCCCTGCTGTGTCCCCCGCTGTGTCCCGCTGTGTCCCCCCCGTGTCATGCTGGGTCCCGCTGTGTCCCTGCTGTGTCCGGCTGTGTCCCCCGCTGTGTCCCGCTGGGTCCCGCTGTGTCCCCCGCTGTGTACCGCAGTGTCCCCTCAGGTTCACCGCTGTTTCACGCTGTTTCCTGCTATGTTCCGTGGTGTCCTGCTTTGTCCCCCGCTGTGTCCCGCTGTGTCCACTGCTGGGTCCCCGCTGGGTCCCGCTGTGTCTCGCTGTTTCCCGCTGTGTCCTCGCATTGTCCCATGCTGTGTTCCGCTGTGTACTCCCTGTGTCCCCCGCTGTGTCCCGCTGTGTCCACCGCTGTGCCAGCAGTGTCCACAGCTGTGTCCCGCTGTGTCCTCGCAATGTCCCACTGTGTCCCCGCTGT
>NW_012307711.1:0-2617 GCF_000151885.1 Dipodomys ordii | reverse complement strand
TCACTCTGTGTCCTGCTGTGTCCCCCGCTGTGTCCCGCTGTGTCTACAGCAGTGTCCCCGCTGTGTCCCGCTGTGACTCGCCGTGTCCCGCTGTGTCCTCGCTGTGTCCCGCGCTGTGTTCCGCTGTGTCCTCTCTGTGTCCCCTGCTGTGTCCCGTTGTGTCCCCAGCTGTGGACCCTGTTGTGTCCCGCTGTGTCCCCGCTGTATCGACGCTGTGTCCGCTGGGTCCCGCTGGGTCCTCGATATGTTCCCCGCTATGTCCCGCTGTGTACCCCTCTGTGTCCCCCGCTGTGTCCGCTGTGTCCCGCTGTGTACTGCTGAGTCCCCTGCTGAGTCCCGCTGTGTCCCCGTGGTGTCCCAATGTGTCCTCGCTGTGTCCCCCGCTGTGTCCTGCTCTGTCCCACTGTGTCCCCCACTGTGTCCCACTTTGTCCCGCTGTGTCCCCCGCTGTGTCCCCTGTTGTGTCCCGCTGTGTCTCCCGCTGTGACACCGCTGTGTCCCGCTGTGTCCTCGCTGTGTCCCCCGCTGTCTCCCGCTCTGTCACCCGCTGTCTCTCACAGTTTGTCCCCGCTGTGTCCCACTGTGTCCCGCTGTGCCCCCACTGTGTCACATTGTGTCCACAGCTGTGTAACGCTGTGTCCCGGCTGTATCAAGGCTGTGTCCCGCTGGGTCCCGCTTTGTCCTTGCTGTGTTCCCCGCCTTGTCCCGCTGTGTCTCCCGCTGTGTCCCGCTTTGTCCCCCGCTGTGTCCCGCTGTGTCCCGCTGTGTCCCGCTTGGTCCCTGCTGTGTCCCCCTGTGTCCCGCTGTGTCCCCCGCTGTCTCCCGCTCTGTCCCCCGCTATGTCTCACACTTTGTCCCCACTGTGTCCCGCTGTGTCTCGCTGTGTCCCCAGCTGTGTACCCCGCTGTGTCCCGCTGTATCCCCGCTGTATCGACGCTGTGTCCCCGCTGTGTCTATTGCTGTGTCCCCCGCTGTGTCCCGCTGTGTTTCGCTGTGTCCCGCTGTGTCCCCCTGAGTCCTCGCTGTGTCCCACGCTGTGTTCTGCTGTGTCCTCGCTGTGTCCCCGGCTGTGTCCTGCTGTGTCCTCGCTGTGTCCCCCGCTGTGTCCCGCTGTGTCCCCGCTGTGTCCCAAGCTGTGTCCCGCTGTGTCCCGCTGTGTTCCCCGCTTTGTCCCTCTGCGTACCCCTCTGTGTCCCCCGCTGTGTCCCCCGCTGTGTCCCGCTGTGTCCCGCTGTGTACTGCTGTGTCCCCTGCTGAGTCCCTTTGTGTCCCCGCTGTGTCCCAGTGTGTCCTCGCTGTGTCCCCCGCTGTGTCCAGCTGTGTCCCCCCCTGCGTCCATGCTGTGACCCGCTGTGTCCCGCTGTGTCCCGCTGTGTACTGCTGTGTCCCCCGCTGAGTCCCGCTGTGTCCCCGCTGTGTCCCAATATGGCCTCGCTGTGTCCTCCACTGTGTCCCGCTGTGTCCTCCCTGTGTCCCCCGCTGTCTCCCGCTCTGTCGCCCGCTGAGTCCCCGCTGTGTCACCACTGTGTCCCGCTGTGTCCACGCTGTGTCCCCCGCTGTGTCCCGCTCTGTTGCCCGCTGTGTCTCACGCTTTGTCCCCGCTGTGTCCCACTGTGTCCCGTTGTGTAACGCTGTGCCCCCACTGTGTCCCGTTTTGTCCACAGCTGTGTACCACACTGTGTAACGCTGTGTCCCCACTGTATCAACGCTGTGTCCCGCTGGGTCCCTCTGTGTCCTCGCTGTGTTCCCCGCTGTGTCCCACTGTGTCCCCTGCTGTGTCCCCCGCTTTGTCCTCGCTGTGTCCCCTGCTGTGTCCCGCTGTGTCCTCGCAGGGTCCCCCGCTGTTTTCTGCTTTGTCCCCGCTGTGTTCCCCACTGAGTCCCCTCTGTGTCGCCGCTGTGTCCCGCTGTGTCCTCGCTGTGTCCCCCTCTGTCTCCCGCTTTGTCCCATGCTGTGTCTTGCTTTGTCCCGCTGTGTCCTCGCTGTGTCCCCCTCTGTGTCCCGTGTGTCCCCCACTGTGTCACTACTGTGTCCCGCTGTGTCCTCGCTGTGTCCCCCGCTGTCTCCCGCTCTGTCGCCCACTGTGGCTCACGCTTTGTCCCCTCTGTGTACCACTGTGTCCCTCTGTGTCCCACTGTGCCCCCACTGTGTCCCGTTGTGTCCACAGCTGTGTACCACGCTGTGTAACGCTGTGTCCCCGCTGTATCGATGCTGTGTTGCGCTGGGTCCTGCTGGGTCCTCATTGTGTTCCCCGCTGTGTCCCGCTGTGTCCCCAACTATGTCCCCTGCTGTGTCCTCACTGTGTCCCACGCTGTGTCCCGCTGTGTCCCCTGCTACGTCCCGCTGTGTCCCTCTGGGTCCCGCTCGGTCCCTGCTGTGTCCCGCTGTGTACCGCTGTGTCCCCGCTCTGTGCCCGCTGTGTCCCGCTGTGTACTCCATTGTGTCCAGCTGTGTCACCGCTGTGTCCCGCTGTGTCGCCTCTCTGTCTCCGCTGTCCCCCGCTGTGTTCCCTGCTGTGTCCCGCTGTGTCCCGCTGTTCCCCTGCTGTGTCCCACTGTGTCCCCCGCTGTGTCACCGCTGTGTCCACTGTGTCCTCGCTGTGTCCCCTGCTGTCTCC
>NW_012307710.1:0-2617 GCF_000151885.1 Dipodomys ordii | reverse complement strand
CCTTGTCGACGGCGAACGCGCGCCATCTAGTGGTGGTTTGTGAATTGCTGTTTTCTCTCATGAAATGCATGGGGGAAAAAAAAGAACAAACAAACCACGCACTGACTGACTGAGAAAACCGGGCCAGGCTGGCTGTCCCCGAGAGAGACTGCCTTCTTTTCAGAGAAGGGGTGGGGTGGGGATGATGATGTGCCTCGTTTTAGTATGGGGCCCATGCATAGGCAGGCAGGCAGGCAGACAGGCTCGGAGTGGGACCGTTGTGTGTTGGAGCGCCAGTACAGTAGCTCAAGCCCCAGGATTGACTGGCAAGTCGAGAGGAAAAGGAGGGAGGGAGTGCGGGCGGGCGGGCGGGCGGGAGAGAGAATTCAAACGAGAGAGAGAGAGACAGACAGACAGACAGACAGACAGACAGACAGACAGAGACAAAGAGAGACACAGGGAGAGAAATAGAGAAACAGAAACAGAGAGACAAGAGACAGAGACGTGGTGAATTGGTCCGGTTGGACTACATACATGCTCTGTCGCGTCCGATCTTTGAGTTTCCTCAAAGATGCGCGCACGCACACACACAGATACACTGAGATGCCCTCTGCCCCCTCTTCTCTCCTCTCCAATTCCCCTGACCCCATCACCCTCCCCCCCCCGTCAGGCACCAGAAATGAGATCCCTCCCCTTCGCCTATTGCGTCAATTACAAACAAAAGGCAGCGTGAGATTTAAGCAAATTTGTTTTATTTTGTTCCGAGGGTACGGTTGTGGATTTTGGTGCGGGGGGGGGGGTCGGAGGTCGTGGTCGTGGTCGAGTAATCGCCTGCGGGGGGGGTGAGGATGGACGGTTACGCCACCTGCATGGATGGCTCGCGTTCCCCTCTGGCTGTCTGGTTGCCGCTGAGTGCTTCAGATATAACCATTCGGTCAGGAAGCAGGGGCTGGAAGATAAAGAGATATTAAAGAGATAATTAGGAGCAGGACTCCAGGGAAGCCCGAAGGCGGCGTGGTGCGGGGCGAGTGGGGAGGGAGAGAATGGTGGAGAGGAGGGGAGACGGATCTATCCAGGGAACGAGCGACTCCTTCCCCTTCCCCTCCCCCTCCGCAACACGTCGGCTGGCGGTCGAAACCCTGCCCTTCCCCCTCCCCATCGTCATGGCTACGACAGAGGAAAAGGAAATGATGATAATAATGAATCATAACAACCTATATGTATGTGTATGTCAGGACTCTCACTCCCCACTGCCGGGTAGGTGAGGACTGACTGACTGAGTGAGTGACTGACCCGACCCGTGTTTTGCCCCTCCCGCCGCCCCATCCACCTTGTCGACGGCGAACGCGCGCCATCTAGTGGTGGTTTTGTGAATTGCAGTTTTCTCTCATGAAATGCATGGGGGAAAAAAAAGAACAAACAAACCACGCACTGACTGACTGAGAAAACCGGCCCAGGCTGGCTGGCCCCGAGAGAGACTGCCTTCTTTTCAGAGAAGGGGTGGGGTGGGGATGATGATGTGCCTCGTTGGAGTATGGGGCCCATGCATAGGCAGGCAGGCAGGCAGGCAGGCTCGGAGTGGGACCGTTGTGTGTTGGAGCGCCAGTACAGTAGCTCAAGCCCCAGGATTGACTGGCAAGTCGAGAGGAAAAGGAGGGAGGGAGTGCGGGCGGGCGGGCGGGCGGGAGAGAGAATTCAAACGAGAGAGAGAGAGAGAGAGAGAGAGAGAGACAGACAGACAGACAGAGACAAAGAGAGACACAGAGAGAGAAATAGAGAAACAGAAACAGAGAGACAAGAGACAGAGACGTGGTGAATTGGTCCGGCTGGACTACATACATGCTCTGTCGCGTCGGATCTTTGAGTTTCCTCAAAGATGCACGCACGCACACACACAGATACACTGAGATGCCCTCTGCCCCCTCTTCCCTCCTCTCCAATTCCCCCGCCCCCTCCCCCATCCCCCCCCCCGTCAGGCACCAGAAATGAGATCCCTCACCTTCGCCTATTGCGTCAATTACAAACAAAAGGCAGCGTGAGATTCAAGCAAATTTGTTTTATTTTGTTCCGAGGGTAGGGTTGTGGATTTTGGTGCGGGGGGGGGGTCGGAGGTCGTGGTCGTGGTCGAGTAATCGCCTGCGGGGGGGGGTGAGGATGGACGGTTACGCCACCTGCATGGATGGCTCGCGTTCCCCTCTGGCTGTCTGGTTGCCGCTGAGTGCTTCAGATATCACCATCCGGTCAGGAAGCAGGGGCTGGAAGATAAAGAGATATTAAAGAGATAATTAGGAGCAGGACTCCAGGGAAGCCCGAAGGCGGGGTGGGTGGCGGGGGGAGCGCAGCACTCGTTCCTTCCGCTGCATGGTGCGGTATCAGCTCAAACAAGAGCGGTAATACGATTATCCACCGAATGAGGGGATAAAGGCAGGAAAGAATATGTGAGACAGAGGCCGGCCAAAGGCCAGGAACCGAAAGTAAGCCTCGTTGCTGGCGATTTTACATAGGCTCCGCCCCCCCTGACGATGATCCAAAAATCAACACTCAATTCAGAGGTGGCGAATCCCGACAGGACTATAAAGATATCACGCGTTTCCCTCTGTAATCTCCCTCGTTGCGCTCTCCTGCTCCGACTCCTGTC
>NW_012307709.1:0-2617 GCF_000151885.1 Dipodomys ordii | reverse complement strand
TGCTTCTGCTTCTGCTTCTTTTGCTTATTCTTTTTCTTCTGCTTCTGCTTCTCCTGCTTCTGCTTCTTCTGCTTCTACTGCTTCTCCTTATGCTTCTCTTTATGCTTGTTCTTCTTCTTCTTTGTCTTCTTCTTCTTCTTCTTCTTCTTCTTCTTCTTCTTCTTCTTCTTCTTCTGCTGCTGCTGCTGCTGCTGCTGCTGCTGCTGCTGCTGGTGCTGCTGCTGCTGCTGCTGCTTCTTTTCTTTCTTTTGCTTCTGCTTTTCCTGCTTCTTCTGCTTCTAATGCTTCTCTTTCTGCTTCTCATTCTGCTTCTTCTTCTCCTTCTGCTTCTCCTATTGCTTCTGCTGCCCTTTCATCTCCTTCTCCTTCTCCTACTTCTGCTTCTCCTTCTGCTTCTGCTTCTTCTGCTTCTCAAGCTTCTCCTTCTGCATCTCCTTCTGCTTCTCCTTCTGCTACTTCTTCTGCTTCTGCTGCTCCTTCTTCTGCTTCTCCTTCTGATTCTCCTTCTGCTTCTCCTTCTGCTGCTCCTACTGCTTCTTCCTCTGATTCTGCTTCTTATGCTTATTCCTTTTCTTCTGCTTCTGCTTCTCCTGCTTCTGCTTCTTCTACTTCTACTGCTTCTCCTTATGCTTCTCCTTCTTCTTCTTCTTCTTCTTCTTCTTCTTCTTCTTCTTCTTCTTCTTCTTCTTCTTCTTCTTCTTCTTCTTCTTCTTCTTCTTCTTCTTCTTCTTCTTCTTCTTCTTCTTCTTCTCTTTCTTCTGCTTCTGTTTTCCTGCTTCTTCTGCTTCTACTGCTTCTCTTTCTGCTTCTCATTCTGATTCTGCTTCTCTTTCTGCTTCTCCTATTGCTTCTGCTGCTCTTCTTTCTCCTTCTCCTGCTTCTACTTCTTCTTCTGCTTCTGCTTCTTCTGCTTCTCCTGCTTCTCCTTCTGCATCTCCTTCTGCTTGTGCTTGTCCTTATGTTTCTTCTTCTGCTTCTGCTTCTCCTTCAGCTTTTTCTGCTTCTCCTTCTGATTCTCTTTCTGCTTCTCCTTCTGTTTTTCCTTCTCCTTCTCGTTCTTCTGCTTTTCCTTCTGCTTATCCTACTGCTGCAACTGCTACTGCTTCTGTTCTTCTGTTTCTTCTGCTTCTCCTTCTGCTTTTGATTCTCTTTCCGCTTCTGCTTCTCATTCTGCTTCTCCAGATACTGCTTCTTCTGCTTCTCCTTCTGCTTCAGGTTCTGCTTCTGCTTCTGCTTCTTGTCCTTCTCCTGTTTCTTCTGCTTCTGCTTCTCCTGTTTCTGCATCTCCTGCTTCTCCTTCTGCTGCTCTTTCTGCTTCTCCTGCTGCTTTTCCTTCTCCTGCTCCTTCCTCTGCTTCTCTTTCTGCTTCTCCTTCTGTTTCTCCTTCTCCTTCTCGTTCTTCTGCTTTTCCTTGTGCTTCTCCTTCTGCTTCTGCATCTTCTGCTTCTTGTGCTACTGCCTCTGCTTCTTCTGTTTCTTCTGCTTCTCCTTCTGCTTTTGCTTCACTTTCTGCTTCTGCTTCTCCTTCTGCTTCTCCAGGTTCTGCTTCTTCTGCTTCTCCTGCTTCTCCTTCTGCTTCAGGTTCTGCTTCTGCTTCTTCGGCTTCTTCTGCTTCTGCTTCTCCTGCTGCTGCTTCTTCTGCTTCTCCTGCTTCTCTTTCTGCTTTTCCTTCTGTTTCTGCTTCTCCTTCTGCTTCTGCTTCTTCTCACATTCTTCTGTTTCTTCTGCTTCTGCTTCTCCTGCTTCTGCTTCTCCTGCTTCTGCTTCTCCTGCTTCTCGTTCTGCTTCTCTTTCTGCTTCTCTTTCGGCTTCTCCTTCTCCTTCTCCTTCTTCTGCTTCTCCTTCTGCTTCTGCTTCTCCTTCTGCTTCTGCTTCTGCTTCAATTTCTCCTTCTGCTTCTCATTCTGCTTCTGCGTCTTCTGTTTCTTCTGCTTCTGCTTCTCCTGCTTCTCCTAATTCTCGTGCTGCTTCTCCTTCTGCGTCTCTTTCTGCTTCTGCTTATCCTTTTCCTTCTCCTACTCCTAATGCTTCTCTTTCGAATTCTCCGTCTTCTTCTTCTGCTTCTCATGTTGCTTTTGCTTCTGCTTATTCTACTATTTCTGTTTCTTCTGATTCTGCTTCAGATTGTGCTTCTTCTGTTTCTCCTTCTGCTTCAGATTCTGCTTCTTCGGCTTTTCCTGTTTCTTCTGCTTCTGCTTCTCCTGCTTCTTCTGCTTCTCCTACTTCTCTTTCTGCTTCTCCTTCTGCTTCTGCTTTTCTTTCTGCTTCTGTTCTTCTCCTTCTTCTGTTTGTTTTGCTTCTTCTTCTTCTTCTGCTTCTTCTGATTCTACTTCTGCTTCTCCTTCTCTTTCTCCTTTTGCTTCTCCTTCTTCTGCTTCTCCTGCTTCTCCTTGTGCATTTCTCCTGCTTCTGCTTCTCCTTCTGCTGCTTCTTTTGCTTCTGCTTCTCCTTGTGCTTCTCCTTCTGCTTCTTCTGCTTCTCCTTCTGATTCTCCTTCTGCTTCTCCTTCTGTTTCTCCTTCTCCTTCTCGTTCTTCTGCTTTTCCTTCTGCTTCTCCTTCTGCTTCTGCTGCAACTGCTACTGCTTCTGCTTCTTCTGTTTCTTTTGCTTCTCCTTC
>NW_012307708.1:0-2617 GCF_000151885.1 Dipodomys ordii | reverse complement strand
TCACCCCCACTGTGTCCCGCTGTGTCCCCCATGTGTCCCCCGCTGTGTCCCTCTGTGTCCCGCTGTGTCCCCCGCTGTGTTCCCCGCTGTGTACCGCTGTGTGCCCCGCAGTGTCAGCGCTGTGTACAGCTGTGTCCTCGCTGTGTCCCCCGCTGTCTCCCGCTCTGTCCCCCGCTGTGTCTCAAGCTTTGTCCCTACTGCGTCCCACTGTGTCCCGCTGTGTCCCGCTGTGCCCCCACTGTGTCCCGTTGTGTTCACAGCTGTGTACCACGCTGTGTAACGCTGTGTCCCCGCTGTATCGACGCTGTGTCGCCCTGGGTCCCGCTGTGTCCTCGCTGTGTTCCCCGCTGTGTCCCGCTGTGTCCGCCACTGTGTCCCGCTGTGTCTATGGCTGTGTCCCCGCCTTGTCCCGCTGTGTCCTCGCTGTGTCCTCGCTGTGTCCCACGCTGTGTTCCGCTGTGTCCTCGCTTTTTTCCCCGCTGTGTCCTGCTGTGTCCCTGCCATATCGACGCTGGGTTCACCTGGTCCCGCTGTGTCCTCCCTGTGTCCCCCGCTGTGTCCCGCTGTGTCCCCCGCTGTGTCCCTGCTGTGTCCCCGCTGTGTCCCGGTGTGTCCCGCTGTGTACTGCTGTGCCCCGCTGAGTCCCGCTGTGTCCCCGCTGTGTCCCAATGTGTCCTCGCTATGTCCCCCGCTGTGTCCCGCTGTGTCCTCCCTGTGTCCCCCGCTGTGTCCCGCTGTGTCCCTCTGTGTCCCCCGCTGTGTCCCCCGCTATGTCTCGCTGTGTCCCCCCCTGTGTCCCACTGTGTCCTTGCTGTGTCCCCCGTTCTGTGCCGCTGTGTCCTCGCTGTGTCCCCGGCTTTTTCCCACTGTGTCCTGCTGTGTCACGCTGTTTCCCCACTGTGTCCCCGCTGTTTCCCTCTGTGTACCCCGCTGTGTCCAGCTTTGTCCCCGCTGTGTCTCGCGGTGTCCCACACTCTGTCCACCACTGTGTCCTGCTGTGTCCCCCGCTGTTTCGTATTGTGTCCCCCACTGTGTCCCGCTGTGTCCCTGCAGGTTCACCTCTGTTTCCCGCTGTGTCCCGCTGTGTTCCGTGGTGTCCTCGCTGTGTCCCCCTGCTGTGTCCCGTTGTGTCCCGCTGTGTCCTCGCTGTGTCCCCCTTCTCTGTCCCGTTGTGTCCCGCTGTTTCACCGCTGTGTCCCACACTGTGTCCCGCTGTGTCCCCCACTGTGTCCGCTGTGTCCCCGCAGGTTCACCTCTGTTTCCCGCTGTGTCCCTTTGTGTGCCGCTGTGTCCTCGCTGTGTCCCCGCTGTGTCCCGCTGTGTCCCGCTGTGTCCCCGCAGGTTCACCTCTGTTTCCCACTGTGTCCCATTGTGTGCCGCTGTGTCCTCGCTGAGTCCCCTACTGTCTCCCTCTCTGTCCCCCGCTGTGTCTCACGCTTTGTCCCCACTGTGTCCCACTGTGTACCGCTGTGTCCGGCTGTGCCCCCACTGTGTCCCATTGTGTCCACAGCTGTGTACCACGCTGTGTACCACGCTGTGTAACGCTGTGTCCCCGCTGTATCGACGCTGTGTCCCGCTGTGTCCCGCTGTGTCCTCGTTGTGTTCCCAGCTGTGTCCCGCTGTGTCCACCGCTGTGTCCCCAGCTGTGTCCTCGCTGTGTCCCTACTGTGTCCTGCTGTGTCCTCACTGGGACCACCACTGTGTGTCGCTGTGTCCACCGCTGTGTCCCGCTGTGTCCAGATGTGTCCCGCTTTGTCCCCGCTGTGTCCCGCTGTGTCCCTCTGTGTCCCCGCTGTGTGCCTGCTGTGTCCCGCTGTGTCTCCCGCTTTGTCCCGCTGTGTCCCACTGTGTCCCCGCTATGTCCCGCTGTGTCCCGCTGTGTCCCCGCTGTGTGCCCGCTCTGTCCCGCTGTGTATCCCGCTGTGTCCAGTTGTGTCACCGCTGTGTCTCGCTGTGGCCACTCTCTGTCTCCGCTGTCCCCCGCTGGGTCCCCCGCTGTGGCCCGCTGTGTCCCGCTGTGTCCCCCGCTTTGTCCTGCTGTGTCCCGCAGTGTCCCCGCTGTGTCCCGCTGTGTAACACTGTGTCCCGTGGTGTCCCACTTTGTCCCACGCTGTGTCCCCCGCTGAGTCCCCTCTGTGTCGCCGCTGTGTCCCCCTGTGTCCTCGCTGTGTCCCCCGCTGTCTCCCGCTTTGTCCCTCGCTGTGTTCCGCTGTGTCCCACTGTGTCCCCGCTGTGTCCCCAGCTGCGTCCCGCTGTGTCCCGCTGTGTCCCTGCTGTATCGACGCTGTCTCCTGCTGGGTCCCGCTGTGTCCTCGATGTGTTCCCCGCTGTGTCCCGCTGTGTCCCCAGCTGTGTCTCCCGCTGTGTCCCGCTGTGTCCTCGCTGGGTCCCCTGCTGTGTCCCGCTGTGACACCCGCTGTGTTCCGCTTTGTCCCGCTATGTCCCGTTGTGTCCCTGCTGTGTGCCGGCTGTGTCCCGTTGTGTACTCTGTTGTGTCCAGCTGTGTCACCGTTGTGTCTCGCTTTGGCCCCGCTTTGTCCCGCTGAGTCCCATCTGTGTCGCCGCTGTGTCCCGCTGTGTCCTCGCTGTGTCCCCGGCTGTCTGCCGCTTTGTCCCC
>NW_012307707.1:0-2617 GCF_000151885.1 Dipodomys ordii | reverse complement strand
GAGTCCTGCTGTGTCCCCGCTGTGTCCCAATGTGTCCTCGCTGTGTCCCCCACTGTGTCCCCCCTGTGTCCCCTGCTGTGTCCCGCTGTTTCCGCGCTGTGTGCACGCTGTGTCCCGCTATGTACTCCGTTGTGTCCAGCTGTGTCACCGCTCTGTCCCGCTGTGTCCCCTCTCTGGCACCGCTGTCCGCCGCTGTGTTCCCTGCTGTGTCCCGCTGTGTCTCTTGCTTTGTCCTGCTGTGTCACCGCAGTGTCCCCGCTGTGTTCCGCTATGTCACACTGTGTCCCATGGTGTCCCGATTTGTCCCCCGCTGTGTCCGCCGCAGTGTCCCGCTGTGTCCCGCTGTGTACTCCGTTGTGTCCAGCTGTGTCACCGCTCTGTCCCGATGTGTCCCCTCTGTGTCGCTGCTGTGTACCGCTGTGTCCTCGCTGTGTCCCCCGCTGTCTCCCGCTTTGTCCCCCGCTGTGTCCAGCTGTGTCCCCGCTGTGTCCCAAGCTGTGTCCCGCTGTGTCCCGCTGTGTACCCCGCTGGGTCCCGCTATGTTCCCGCAGTGTCCCCGCTGTGTCCCGCTGTGTCCTGCTGTGTCCTCGCTGTGTCCCCCCGCGGTGTGCCGTGTGTCCCCAGCTGTGTACCCCGCTGTGTCCCGCTGTGTCCCCACTGTATCGACGCTGTGTCCCGGTGGGTCCCGCTGTGTCCTCCCTGTGTTCCTCGCTGTGTCCCGGTGTGTCCCCCGCTGTGTCCTGCTGTATCTACTGCTGTGTCCCCGCTGTGTCCGCTGTGTCTAGCTGTGTCCCGCTGTGTCCTCGCTGTGTCCCACGCTGTGGTCTTCTTTGTCCTCGCTGTGTCCCCAGCTGTGTACCCCGCTGTGTACCGCTGTGTCCCTGCTGTATCGACGCTGTGTCCCGCTGGGTCCCGCAGTGTCCTCGCTAAGTTCACCGCTGTGTCCCGCTGTGTACCCCTCTTTGTCCCCCGCTGTCTCGCTGTGTCCCGCTGTGTACTGCTGTGTCCCCCGCTGAGTCCCGCTGTGTCCCCGCTGTGTCCCAATGTGTCCTCGATGTGTCCCCCGCTTTGTCCCGCTGTGTTCCCCCTTTGTCCCCCGCTGTGTCCCGCTGTGTCCCGCTGTGTCCCCCGCTGTGTCTCACTGTGTCCTTGTTGTGTCCCCCGCTGTTTCCCCCGCTGTGTCCCGCTGTGTCCCCGCAGGGTCACTGCAGTTTCGCGCTGTGTCCCGCTGTGTTCCGTGGTATCCCGCTTTGTCCCGCTCTGTCCCCCGCTGAGTCCCCGCTGTGTCACCACTATGTCCCGCTGTGTCCTCGCTGTGTCCCCCGCTGTCTCCCTCTCTTTCCCTGCTGTGTCTCATGCTTTATCCCCGCTGTTTCACACTGTGTCCCGCTGTGTCCTGCTGTGCCCCCACTGTGTCCCGTTGTGTCCACAGCTGTTTACCACGCTGTGTAACGCTGTGTACCCGCTTTATCGACGCTGTTCCCGCTGGGTCCCGCTGTGTCCTCGCTGTGTTCCCCGCTGTGTCCCGCTGTGTCCTGCTTTGTCCCCCGCTGTGTCCTCGCTGTGTCCCCCGCTGTGTCCTGCTGTGTCCTCGCTGGTCCAACACTGTGTCCCGCTGTGTCCTGCTGTGTCGCCTCTGTGTCCCGCTCTGTCCTTGCTGTGTCCCGCTGTGTCCCCTCTGTGTGCCCGCTGTGACCCGCTGTGTACTCTGTTGTGTCCAGCTGTGTCACCGCTCTGTACCGATGTGTCCCCTCTTTGTCGCTGCTGTGTCCCGCTGTGTCCTCGCTGTGTCCCCCGCTGTCCCTGCTTTGTCCCCCGCTGTGTCCCGCTGTGTCTCCGCTGTATCCCCGCTGTGTCCCGCTGTGTCCCGCTGTGTCCTCGCTGTGTCCCCCGCTGTGTGCCGTTGTGTCGCCAGCTGTGTACCCCGCTGTGTCCCGCTGTGTCCCCACTGTATCGACGCTGTGCCCGGTGGGTCCCGCTGTGTCCTAGCTGTGTTCCTCGCTGTGTCCCGCTGTGTCCCCCGCTGTGTCCCACTGTGTACCCCTCTGTGTCCCCCGCTTTGTCCCGCTGTGTCCCGCTGTGTACTGCTGTGTCCCCCGCTGAGTCCCGCTGTGTCCCCGCTGTGCCCCAATGTGTCCTTGCTGTGTCCCCCGCTGTCTCCCCTTCTGTGTCCCGCTGTGTCCCCCGCTGTGTTCCCCGCTGTGTCCCGCTGTGTCCCCCGCTGTGTCCCGCTGTGTCCCCCGCTGTGTCCCGCTGTGTCCCCCGCTCTGTCCCGCTGTGTCCTTGCTCTGTCCCCCGCTGTGTCCCCCGCTGTGTCTCCGCAGGGTCACTGCAGTTTTGTGCTATGTCCCGCTGTGTTCCGTGGTGTCCCGCTTTTGTCCCCCGCTGTGTCCCTTGCTGAGTCCCCGCTGTGTCACCGCTGTGTCCCGCTGTGTCCTCGCTGTGTCCCCCGCTGTCTCCCGCTCTGTCCCCCGCTGTGTCTCACGCTTTGTCCCCGCTGTGTCCCAGTGTGTGCCGCTGTGTCCCGCTGTGTCCCCACTGTTTCCTGTTGTGTCCACAGCTGTGTACCACGCTGTGTTAGGCTGTATCCCCGCTGTATCAACGCTGTGTCCCGCTG
>NW_012307706.1:0-2617 GCF_000151885.1 Dipodomys ordii | reverse complement strand
ACCGCTTGTCTCGCTGTGTCTACTGCTGTGTCCCTGCTGTGTCCCGCTGTGTTCCGCTGTGTCCTCGCTTTGTCCCCCGATGTGTCCCTTTGTGTCCCCAGCTGTGTAACCCGCTGTGTCCAGCTGTGTCCCCGCTGTGTCCTTGCTGTGTTCCCTGCTGTGTCCAGCTGTGTACCCCTCTGTGTCCCCCTTTGTGTCCCGCTCTGTCTCCCGCTGTGTCCTGCTGTGTCTCTGCTGGGACACGCTGTGTCCCGCTGTGTCCCCGCTGTGTCCCGCTGTGTCCCCCGCTGTGTCCCACTGTGTCCTCCGCTGTGTCCTGCTGTGTCCCCCGCTGTCTCGCGCTTTGTCCCACAATGTGTCCCGCTGTGTCCCCTGTGTCCTCACTGTGTCCCCCGCTGTGTCCCACTGTGTCCCGCGCTGTGTCCCGCTGTGTCCCACTGTGTACCCCGCTGTGTCCCGCTATGTTCCCACATTGGCCCCCCTGTGTCCCGCTGTGTTCCGTGGTGTCCCGCTTTGTCCCTTGCTTTGTCCCCAGCTTTGTCCCCGCTGTGTCCCGCTGTGTCCCGCTGTGTCCCCCGCTGTTTCCTGTTGTGTCCCAAGCTGTGTACCCCGAAGTGTCCCGCTGTGTCACACTGTGTCCCTTGGTGTCCCGCTTTGTCCCCCGCTGTGTCCCCGCTGAGTCTCCGCTGTGTTCCGCTGTGTCCCCCACTGTGTCCCATTGAGTCCCCAGATGTGTAACCCGCTGTGTAACGCTGTGTCCCTGCTGTATCGATGCTGTGTCCCGCTGTGTCCCGCTGTGTCCTCGCTGTGTCCCACGCTGTGTTCCACTGTGTCCTCTCTGTGTCCCCAGATGTGTCCCTTTGTGTGCCCAGCTGTGTACCCCACTGTGTCCCGCTTTGTCCCTGCTGCATCGACACTGTGTCCCGCTGGGTCCCGCTGTGTCCTCACTGTGTTCCCAGCTGTGTCCCACTGTGTACCCCTCTGAGTCCCCCTCTGTGTCCCGCTGTGTCCCCTGCTGTATCCCGCTGTGTCCCACTGTGTCCCCCTGTGTACTGCTGTGTCCCCCGCTGAGTCCCGCTGTGTCCCCGCTGTGTCCCGCTGTGTCCCACCTGTGTCCCCAGCTGTGTCTGGCTGTGTCCCGCTGTGTCCCTGGTGGGACCTGCTGTGTACCGCTGTGTCCCCGTTATGTCTCCGCTGTATCCCGCTTTGTACCCCGCTGTGTCCAGCTTGGTCCCCGCTGTGTTTCGCTATGTCCCACACTCTGTCCCGCACTGTGTTCCGCTGTGCCCCCGCTGTGTCCCGCTGTGTCCCGCTGTGTCCCGTGGTATCCCGCTTTGTCCCCCGCTGTGTCCCCCGGTGAGTCCCCGCTGTGTCTCCGCTGTGTCCGCTGTGTCCTCGCTCTGTCCCCCGCTGTGTCCCGCTGTGTCCCCCGCTGTGTCCCGCTGTGTCTACTGCTGTGTCCCTGCTGTGTCCCGCTGTGTCCCGCTGTGTCCCTCTGTGTCCTCGCTGTTTCTCACGCTGTATTCCGCTGTGTCCTCACTGTGTCCCCCCATGTGTCCCATTGTGTCCCCAGCTGTGTACCCGCTGTGTCCCGCTGTGTCCCCGCTGTGTCTCCTGGCGGTGTTCTGCTGTGTAACCGCTTTGTCCCCCGCTGTGTCCCACTGTGTCCCGCTGTGTACCCTGCTGTGTCCTGCTATGTTCCCGCAGTTTCCCCGCTGTGTCCCGCTGTGTCCCGCTTGTCCCGCTGTGTCCCGCTGTGTCCTCGCTGTGTCCCACGCTGTGTTCCACTGTGTCCTCTCTGTGTCCCCAGATGTGTCCCTTTGTGTGCCCAGCTGTGTACCCCGCTGTGTCCCGCTGTGTCCCTGCTGCATCGACACTGTGTCCCGCTGGGTCCCGCTGGGTCCTCACTATGTTCCCAGCTGTGTCCCACTGTGTACCCCTCTGAGTCCCCCTCTGTATCCTGCTGTGTCCCCCGCTGTATCCCGCTGTGTCCCACTGTGTCCCCCTGTGTACTGCTGTGTCCCCCGCTGAGTCCCGCTGTTTCCCCGCTGTGTCCCGCTTTGTCCCACCTGTGTCCCCAGCTGTGTCTGGCTGTGTCCCGCTGTGTCCCTGCTGGGACCTGCTGTGTACTGCTGTGTCCCCGCTATGTCTCTGCTGTATCCCGCTTTGTACCCCGCTGTGTCCAACTTGGTCCCTGCTGTGTTTCGCTATGTCCCACACTCTGTCCCGCACTGAGTTTCACTGTGTCCCCCGCTGTGTCCCACTGTGTCCACCGCTGTGTCCCGCTGTGTCCCCCGCTGTCTCCCACTTTGTCCCACAATGTGTCCTGCTGTGTACCACTGTGTCCTCGCTGTGTCCCCCGCTGTGTCCCACTGTGTCCACTGCTGTGTCCCGATGTGTCCAGCTGTGTACCCCGCTGTGTCCCGCTATGTTCCCGCATTGTCCACGCTGTGTCCCGATGTGTTCCGTGGTGTCCCGCTTTGTCACTTGCATTGACCCCGTTGTGTACCGCTGTGTCCCGCTGTGATCCCCCGCTGTATTCCTGTTGTGACCCAAGCTGTGTACCCCGATACATCCCACAGTGTCACACTGTAGTCCCTTGATGACACGCTTTGTC
>NW_012307705.1:0-2617 GCF_000151885.1 Dipodomys ordii | reverse complement strand
AGAATGGTGGAGAGGAGGGGAGACGGATCTATCCAAGAAACGAGCGACTCCTCCCCCTCCCCCTCCCCCTCCGCAACACGTCAGCTGGCGGTCGAAACCCCGCCCTCCCCGTCGTCATGGCTACGACAGAGGAAAAGCAAATGATGATAATAATGAATCATAACAACCTATTTGTATGTGTATGTCAGAACTCTCACTCCCCACTGCCGGGTAGGTGAGGACTGACTGACTGAGTGAGTGACTGACCCGACCCGTGTTTTGCCCCTCCCGCCGCCCCATCCACCTTGTCGACGGCGAACGCGCGCCATCTAGTGGTGGTTTTGTGAATTGCAGTTTTCTCTCATGAAATGCATGGCGGAAAAAAAAGAACAAACAAACCACGCACTGACTGACTGAGAAAACCGGCCCAGGCTGGCTGGCCCCGAGAGAGACTGCCTTCTTTTTAGAGAAGGGGTGCGGTGGGGATGATGATGTGCCTCGTTGGAGTATGGGGCCCATGCATAGGCAGGCAGGCAGGCAGGCAGGCTGGGAGTGGGACCGTTGTGTGTTGGAGCGCCAGTACAGTAGCTCAAGCCCCAGGATTGACTGGCAAGTCGAGAGGAAAAGGAGGGAGGGAGTGCGGGCGGGCGGGCGGGCGGGAGAGAGAATTCAAACGAGAGAGAGAGAGAGAGAGAGAGAGACAGACAGACAGACAGACAGACAGAGACAAAGAGAGACACAGAGAGAGAAATAGAGAAACAGAAACAGAGAGACAAGAGACAGAGACGTGGTGAATTGGTCCGGCTGGACTACATACATGCTCTGTCGCGTCCGATCTTTGAGTTTCCTCAAAGATGCACGCACGCACACACACAGATACACTGAGATGCCCTCTGCCCCCTCTTCTCTCCTCTCCAATTCCCCCGCCCCCTCCCCCCTCCCCCCCGTCAGGCACCAGAAATGAGATCCCTCCCCTTCACCTATTGCGTCAATTACAAACAAAAGGCAGCGTGAGATTCAAGCAAATTTGTTTTATTTTGTTCCGAGGGTAGGGTTGTGGATTTTGGTGCGGGGGGGGGGTCGTAGGTCGTGGTCGTGGTCGAGTAATCGCCTGCGGGGGAGGGGGTGAGGATGGACTGTTACGCCACCTGCATGGATGGCTCCCGTTCTCCTCTGGCTGTCTGGTTGCCGCTGAGTGCTTCAGATATCACCATCCGGTCAGGAAGCAGGGGCTGGAAGATAAAGAGATATTAAAGAGATAATTAGGAGCAGGACTCCAGGGAAGCCCGAAGGCCTGGGGGGCAGGGGGATGGGGGAGGTAGAGAATGGTGGAGAAGCGGGGAGAGGGATCTATCCAGGGAACGAGCGACTCCTCCCCCTCCACCTCCCCCTCCGCAACACGTCATCTGGCGGTCGAAACCCCGCCCTCCCCCCTCCCCGTCGTCATCGCTACGACAGAGGAAAAGCAAATGATGATAATAATGAATCATAACAACCTATATGTATGTGTATGTCAGAACTCTCACTCCCCACTGCCGGGTAGGTGAGGACTGACTGACTGAGTGAGTGACTGACCCGACCCGTGTTTTGCCCCTCCCGCCGCCCCATCCACCTTGTCGACGGCGAACGCGCGCCATCTAGTGGTGGTTTTGTGAATTGCAGTTTTCTCTCATGAAATGCATGGAAGAAAAAAAAGAACAAACAAACCACGCACTGACTGACTGAGAAAACCGGCCCAGGCTGGCTGGCCGCGAGAGAGACTGCCTTCTTTTCAGAGAAGGGGTGGGGTGGGGATGATGATGTGCCTCGTTGGAGTATGGGGCCCATGCATAGGCAGGCAGGCAGGCAGGCAGGCTCGGAGTGGGACCGTTGTGTGTTGGAGCGCCAGTACAGTAGCTCAAGCCCCAGGATTGACTGGCAAGTCGAGAGGAAAAGGAGGGAGGGAGTGCGGGCGGGCGGGCGGGCGGGAGAGAGAATTCAAACGAGAGAGAGAGAGAGAGAGAGAGAGACAGACAGACAGACAGACAGACAGACAGACAGACAGAGACAAAGAGAGACACAGAGAGAGAAATAGAGAAACAGAAACAGAGAGACAAGAGACAGAGACGTGGTGAATTGGTCCGTCTGGACTACATACATGCTCTGTCGCGTCCGATCTTTGAGTTTCCTCAAAGATGCACGCACGCACACACACAGATACACTGAGATGCCCTCTGCCCCCTCTTCTCTCCTCTCCAATTCCCCCGCCCCCTCCCCCCTCCCCCCCCCCGTCAGGCACCAGAAATGAGAACCCTCCCCTTCGCCTATTGCGTCAATTACAAACAAAAGGCAGCGTGAGATTCAAGCAAATTTGTTTTATTTTGTTCCGAGGGTAGGGTTGTGGATTTTGGTGCGGGGGGGGGGGTCGGAGGTCGTGGTCGTGGTCGAGTAATCGCCTGCGGGGGGGGGGTGAGGATGGACGGTTACGCCACCTGCATGGATGGCTCGCGTTCCCCTCTGGCTGTCTGGTTGCCGCTGAGTGCTTCAGATATCAACATCCGGTCAGGAAGCAGGGGCTGGAAGATAAAGAGATATTAAAGAGATAATTAGGAGCAGGAATCCAGGGAATCCCGAAGGCGGGGGGGGGGCTGGTGGAGGG
>NW_012307704.1:0-2618 GCF_000151885.1 Dipodomys ordii | reverse complement strand
TCACGCTGTTTCCCACTCTGTCCCCCGCTTCGTCTCACGATTTGTCCTCGCTGTGTCCCACTGTGTCCCGCTGTGTCCCGCTGTGCCCCCACTGTGTCCCGTTATGTCCACATATGTGTACCACGCTGTGTAACGCTGTATCCCCGCTGTATCGACGCTGTGTCCCGCTGTGTCCTTGCTGTGTTCCCCGCTGTGTCCCGCTGTGTCCCGCTCTGTCCCTGCTGTGTGCCGCTGTGCCCTGCTGTGTCCTCCCTGTGTCCCCCGCTGTCTCCCGCTCTGTGCCCCGCTGTATCTCACGATTAGTCTTCGCTTTGTCACACTGTGTCCCGCTGTGTCCCGCTGTGCCCCCACTGTGTCCCCTTGTGTCCACAGATGTGTATCACACTGTGTAACGCTGTATCCCCGCTGTATCGACGCTGTGTCCCGCTGTGTCCCGCTGTGTCCCGCTGTGTCCCCCGGTGTGTCCCCTGCTGTTTTCCTGTCTGTGTCCCCCGCTATCTCCTGCTGTGTCCTCGTTGGGCCCCCCGCTGTTTCCCGCTGGGTACCCCGCTGTGTCCCGCTGTGTCCCCTGCTGTGTACCCTGCTTTGTCCCGCTGTGTTCCCCGCTGTGTCCCGCTGTGTCCCCTGCTGTGTCCCGCTGTGTCCTCGCTGGGTCGAGCTCTGTCTCCCCCTTGTCCCCGCTGTGTCCCGCACTGTCCCGCTTTGTCCCCCGCTGTGTCCGCCGCTGAGTCCCCGCTGTGTCCCCGCTGTGTCCCGCTCTGTCCTCCCTGTGTCCCCCGCTGTGTCCCTCTGTGTCCCCTGCTGTGTCCCGCTGTGTCTACTGCTGTGTTCCTGCTGTGTCCAGCTGTGTCCCGCTGTGTCCCCCTGTGTCCTCACTGTGTCCCACGCTGTGTTCCGCTGAGTACTTGCTGTGTCCCCCGCTGTGTCCTCGCTGTGTCCCCCGCTGTCTCCCGCTCTGTCCCCCGCTGTGTCTCACGCTTTATCCCGTCTGTGTCACACTCTGTCCCGCTGTGTCCCGCTGTGTCCACCACTGTGTCCCTTTGTGTCCCCAGCTGTGTAACCCGCTGTGTAACGCTGTGAATCCCGCTGTATCAAGGATGTGTCCCGCTGGGTCCCGCTGTGTCCTTGCTCTGTTATTCGTGGTGCCCCCTCTGTCCCCCGCTGTGTCCCCCGCTCTGTCCTACTGTGTCCCCCGCTGTGTCTTGTTGTGTCCTACTGTGTCCCGTGGTGTCCCGCTTTTTTCCCACTATGTCCCCTGCTGAGTCCCCTCTGTGTCCGCGCTGTGTCCAGCTGTGTCCTCGCTGTGTCCTCTGCTGTCTCCCGCTTTGTCCTACGCTGTGTCCTACTGTGTCCCAATGTGTCCCTGCAGTGTCCCCCGCTGTGTCCCGCTGTGTCTTGCTGTGTCCCCCGCTGTGTCCTGCTGTGTCCCGCTGTGTTCCCCGCTGTGTCCAGCTGTTTCCCCCACTGTGTCCCCCTCTGTGTCCTGCTGTGTCCCCCGTCGTGTCCCGCTGTGTCCCGCTGAGTCCCTGCTGTGTCCCGCTGTGTCCCGCTTTGTCCCCCACTGTGTCCCACAGTGACCCCGCTGTGTCCCGCTGTGTCCCCGCTGTATCGACGCTGTGTCCCGCTGGGTCCTGCTGTGTCCTCTCTGTGTTCCCCACAGTGTCCCGCTGTGTCCCCCGCAGTGTCCCTCGCTGTGTCCCCCGCTGTGTCCCGCTGTGTCCCGCTGTGTCCCTCGCTGTGTCCTTGCTGTGTCCCCGCTGAGTCCCGCTGGGTCCCGCAGTGTCCCCCGCTGAGTCCCGCTGTGTCACCGCTGTGTCCCGCTCTGTCCCCGCTCTATCGACGCTGTGTCCCGCTGTGTCCGGCTGTGTCCCCAGCTGTGTCTCGCTTGGTCACCGCTGTGTCCTGCTGTGTCCTCGCTGTGTCCCCCGCTGTGTCCCGCTTTGTCATTGCTGTGTACCCCGCTGTGTCCCGCTGTGTCCCCCGCTGTGTCCCGCTGTGTCCCCTGCTGTGTCCCCACTGTGTCACGCTGTGTTTTGCTGTGTCCGGCTGTGTCCTCGTTCTGTCTCCCTCAGTGTCCACCTGTGTCACGCTCTGTCCCTTCTGTGTCCCTCTGTGTCCAGCTCTGTCCCCGCTGTGTGTCCGCTGTGTCCCGCTGTGTACCCTTCTGTGTCCAGCTGTGTCCCCTCTGTGTCCCGCTGTGTCCCTTCTCTGTCCCTCGGTGTCCACCGCTGTGTCCCCCGGCTGTGTCCCGCAGTGTCCCCGCTGTGTCCCGCTGTGTCCTACTGTGTCCCGTGTTGTCCCGCTTTTTTCCCTCTATGTCCCCTGCTGAGTCCCCTCTGTGTCCCCGCTGTGTCCAGCTGTGTCCTCGCTGTGTCCTCCACTGTCTCCTGCTTTGTCCCAAGCTGTGTCCTACTGTGTCACAATGAGTCCCTGCAGTGTCCCCCACTATGACCCGCTGTGTCCCGCTGTGTCCCACACTGTGTCCTGCTGGGTCCCGCTCTGTCACTGCTGTATCCCCGCTGTGTCCCCTGTGTCCCCCGCTGTGTCCCACTGTATCCCCCGCTGAGTCCCGCTGTGTCCACTGATGTGACCCCGTTGTGCCTTGCTGTGTACCGCTG
>NW_012307703.1:0-2618 GCF_000151885.1 Dipodomys ordii | reverse complement strand
CAGTGGGACACAGTGGGACAAAGCAAGGACAAATCGTGAGACACAGCGAGGGACAGAGCGGGAGACAGCGGGGGACACAGCGACGACACAGCAGGGCACAGCGGGACAGAGCAGGGACAGAGCGGGACACAGCGGGACACAGCGGGGGAGGCACCGAGGACACAGCGGGACAAAGCGGGGGACACAGCGGTGAAACAGCTGGACACAACGGACTACATAGCGGGACACAGCGCGCACACAGGGGGACACAGCGGGACACAGCGGGACACAGCAGGGACATAGCGGGACACAGCGGAACACAGTGGGACACAGTGGGGGACACAGCAGGACACAGCGGGGGACCCAGCTAGGACAAAGTGGGACACAGCTGGGGACACAGCGAGGACACAGCGGGGGACACAGCGGGGGACACAGCGGGACACAGCGTGGAACAGCGTAGATACAGCGGGGACACAGCGTTACAAGGCGTGGTACACAGCTGTGGACACAACGGGACACAGTGTGGGCACAGCGGGACACAGCGGGACACAGTGGGACACAGTGGGGACAAAGCGTGAGACACAGCATGTGACAGAGTGGGAGACAGCGGGGGACACAGCGGGGACACAGCGGGGACTCAGCAGTGTCACAGCGGGATACACAGTTGTGGACACAACGGGACACAGTGTGGGCACAGCGGGACACAGCGGAACAGAGTGGGACACAGAAGGGATAAAGCGTGAGACACAGCGGGGGACAGAGCGGGAGACAGCGGGGGACACAGCGTGGACACAGCGGGACACAGCGGGACACAGCGGGGGACACAGCTAGGACACAGCGGGGCACAGCGGGACACAGTGGGGACACAAAGGGGACTCAGCGGGGGAAACAGCGGGGGAAAAAGCGGGACACCATGGGACACAGTGTGACACAGCAGGACACAGAGGGAACACTGCGTCGACACAGCGGGACAAAGCGGGGGACACAGCGGGACATAGCGGGGGACACAGCGGGGGACAGTGGAGACAAAGAGAGGACACAGCGGGACACAGTGGTGACACAGCTGGACACAAAGGAGTACACAGCGGGACACAGCGGGCACAAAGCGGGGACAGAGCGGGACACAGCTGGACACAGCGGGACATAGCGGGGGACACAGCGGGACACAGAGGGGGACACAGCGTGAGACACAGCTAGACACATCAGAGACAAAGCTATACACAGCGGGGTACATAGAGGGACACAGCGGGGAAACAGCGGTGGACACAGCGGGACACAGCGGGGAACACAGCGAGGACACAGCGGGACACAGCGGGACACAGCGTCGATACAGCGAGGACACAGTGGGACACAGCGGGGTACACAGCTGGGGACACAACGGGTCACAGTGGGGGACACATTGAGGACACAGCAGGACACAGCGAGGGACACAGGGGGGACACAGCGGGACACAGCGGGGGACACAGTGAGTACACATTTGGACACAGCGGGGACACAGCGGGACTCAGCGGGGGACACAGCAGTACACATCGGGACACAGCGGGACACAGCGGCGGACACAGAGGGGTACACAGCGGGACACAGCGAGGACACAGCGGGACCCAGCGGGACACAGCGTCATTACAACGGGGACACAGTGGGACAGAGCGGGGTACACAGCTGGGGACACAACGGGGCACAGCGGGGGACACAGCGAGGACACAGTGGGACACAGCGGGACACAGCGGGGACATTGTGGGAACATAGCGGGACACAGCGGGGTACACAGCAGGACACAGCAGGATACAGCTTGTGACCCAGCGAGGACACAGCGGGACACAGCGGGGGACACAGCTAGGACATAGCGGGACACAGCTGGACACAGTGGGGATACAAAGGGGACTCAGAGGGGGAAACAGCGGGGAAAAAAGCGGGACACCATGGGACACAGTGTGACACAGCAGGACACAGAGGGAACATTGCGTCGACACAGCAGGACAAAGCGGGGGACACAGCAGGACACAGCGGGACATAGCGGGGGACACAGCGGGGGACAGTGGAGACAAAGAGAGGACACAGCGGGACACAGCGGTGACACAGCAGGACACAACGGAGTACACAGCGGGACACAGCGGGCACAAAGCGGGGACAGAGCGGGACACAGCTGGACACAGCGGGACATATTGGGGGACACAGCGGGACACAGAGGGGGACACAGTGAGGACACAGTGGGACACAGCGGGGGACACAGCGAGGACACAGCGGTGACACAGCTTGACACAGCTGGACACAACGAAGTACACAGCGGGACACAGCGGGCACACAGCGGGGACACAGCGGTACACAGCGTGGAACACAGGGAGGACACAGCATGACCCAGTGGGACACAGCGTCGATACAGCGGGGACACAGCGGTACACAGCGGGGTACACAGCTGTTGACACAACGGGACACAGTATGGGCACAGTGGGACACAGCGGGACAGAGTGTGACACAGACGGGATAAAGCGTGAGACACAGCGGGGGACACAAGGTGGTACACAGCGGGACACAGGGGGGGACACAGCGAGGACACATTGGGACACAGCGGGGACACAGCGGGACTCAGCGGGGGACACAGCAGTACACAGCTGTGACACAGCGGTACACAGCGGGTCACA
>NW_012307702.1:0-2618 GCF_000151885.1 Dipodomys ordii | reverse complement strand
TCACGCTGGGTCCGCTGTGTCATCCCTGTGTCCCCCGTTGTGTCCCTGCTGAGTCCCCGCTGTGTCCCGCTGTGTACTGCTGTGTGCCCCGCTGAGTCCCGTTGTGTCCCTCTGTGTCCCCCGCTGTGTCCCCCGCTATGTTTTGCTGTGTCCCCCGCTGTGTCCCACTGTGTCCTTGCTGTGTCCCCCGTTGTGTGCCGCTGTGTCCTCGCTGTGTCCCCCGCTGTTTCCCACTGTGTCCTGCTGTGTCACGCTGTTTCCCCGCTGTGTCCCAGCTGTGTCCCTCTGTGTACCCCGCTGTGTCCAGCTTTGTCCCCGCTGTGTCTCGCTGTGTCCCACGTTCTGTCCCCCACTGTGTCCCGCTGTGTCCCCCGCTGTTTCCCACTGTGTCCCCCACTGTGTACCACTGTGTCCCCGCAGGTTCCCCTCTGTTTCCCGCTGTGTCCCGCTGTGTTCCGTGGTGTCCTTGCTGTGCCCCCCTGCTGTGTCCCGTTGTGTCCCGCTGTGTCCTGGCTTTGTCCCCCACTGTGTCCCGCTGTGTCCCCCGATGTTTCCCACTGTGTCCCCCACTGTGTACCACTGTGTCCCCGCAGGTTCCCCTCTGTTTCCCGCTGTGTCCTCGCTGTGTTCCCCGCTGTGTCCCGCTGTGTCCACCACTGTGTCCCCAGCTGTGTCCTCGCTGTGTCCCTGCTGTGTCCTGCTGTGTCCTCACTGGGACCACCACTGTGTGTCACTGTGTCCACCGCTGTGTCCCGCTGTGTCCAGCTGTGTCCAGCTTTGTCCCCGCTGTGTCCCGCTGTGTCACCGCTGTGTGCCTGCAGTGTCCCGCTGTGTCTCCTGCTTTGTCCCGCTGTGTCCCACTGTGTCCCCGCTGTGTCCCGCTGAGTCCCGCTGTGTCCCCGCTGTGTGCCCGCTCTGTCCTGCTGTGTATCCCGCTGTGTCCAGTTGTGTCACCGCTGTGTCTCGCTGTGGCCACTCTCTGTCTCCGCTGTCCCCCGCTGGGTCCCCCGCTGTGTCCCGCCGTGTCCCGCTGTGTCCCCCGCTTTGCCTGCTGTGTCCCGCAGTGTCCCCGCTGTGTCCCGCTGTGTAAAACTGTGTCCGGTGGTGTCCCACTTTGTCCCACGCTGTGTCCCCCGGTGAGTCCCCTCTGTGTCACCGCTGTGTCCCCCTGTGTCCTCGCTGTGTCCCCCGCTGTCTCCCGCTTTGTCCCTCGCTGTGTTCCGCTGTGTCCCACTGTGTCCCCGCTGTGTCCCCAGCTGCGTCCCGCTGTGTCCCGCTGTGTCCCGCTGTGTCCCTGCTGTATCGACGCTGTCTCCTGCTGGGTCCCGCTGTGTCCTCGATGTGTTCCGCGTTGTGTCCCGCTGTGTCCCCAGCTGTGTCTTCCGCTGTGTTCTGCTGTGTCCTCGCTGGGTCCCCTGCTGTGTCCCGCTGTGACACCCGCTGTGTTCCGCTTTGTCCCGCTTTGTCCCGCTGTGTCCCCGCTGTGTGCCCGCTGTGTCCAGTTGTGTACTCTGTTGTCTCCAGCTGTGTCACCGTTGTGTCTCGCTTTGGCCCCTCTCTGTCTCCGCTGTCCCCCGCTGTGTCCCCCGCTGTGTCCCGCTGTGTCCCGCTGTGTCCCCCGCTTTGTCCCGCTGAGTCCCATCTGTGTCGCCGCTGTGTCCCGCTGTGTCCTCGCTGTGTCCCCGGCTGTCTGCCGCTTTGTCCCCGCTGTGTCCCTAGCTGTGTCCCGCTGTGTCCTGCTGTGTCCCCCGCTTTGTCCCGCTGAGTCCCATCTGTGTCGCCGCTGTGTCCCACTATGTTCCCGCAGTGTCCCCGCTGTGTCCCGCTTTGTCCCGCTGTGTCCTCGCTGTGTCCCCCGAGTGTCCCGTTGTGTCCCCCGCTGTGACCCTGCTGTATCGACGCTGGGTCCCGCTGGGTCCCGCTGTGTCATCCCTGTGTCCCCCGCTGTGTACTGCTGTGTCCGCGACTGTGTCCCGCTGTGTCTACTGCTGTGTCCACACTGTGTCCCGCTGTGTCCCGCTGTGTCCCTGCTGTGTCCCCGCTGTGTCCATCTGTATACTGCTGTGTCCCCTGCTGAGTCCCGCTGTGTCCAGGCTGTGTCCCGCTGTGTCCCCCATGTGTCCCTCGCTGTGTCCCGCTGTGTCCACTGCTGTCTCCCAGCTGTGTCCTGCTTTTTCCCCCGCTGTGTCCCGCTGTGTCCCACTGTGTCCTCGCTGTGTTCCCCGCTGTGTCCCGCTGTGTCCCGTTGTCTCCCCCGCTGTGTCCCTGCTGTGTCCCCCGCTTTGTCCCGCTGAGTCCGCTCTGTGTCCCTGCTGTGTCCCCCTGAGTCCTCGCTGTGTCCCCGCTGTCTCCCGCTTTGACCCCACTGTGTTCCGCTGTGTCCCGCTGTGTCCTCGCTGTGTCCCCCGCTGTGTACCGCTGTGTCCCCGCTGTGTCCCCTGCTGTGTCCCGCTGTGTCCCGCTGTGTACCCCGCTGTGTCCTGCTATGTTCCCGCAGTGTCCCCGCAGTGTCCCGCTTTGTCCCGCTGTGTCCTCGCTGTGTCCCCAGCTGAGTCCTACTGTGTCCCCCGCTGAGTCCCCGAAATAAGTCACCACTGTGTCCACGCTGTTTCCTCACT
>NW_012307701.1:0-2618 GCF_000151885.1 Dipodomys ordii | reverse complement strand
GCAGGGACACAGTGGGACAGAGCAGGGGATACAGCAGGGGCCAAAGAGGGACACAGCGGGACACAACGGGACACAGCGGGAGACACAGCGAGGATACATTGGGACACAGCGGGTACACAGCGGGACTCAGCGGGGGACACAGCAGGACACAGCGGGACACAGCGGTACACAGCGGGACACAGAGGGGCACAGTGGGGACAAAGTGGGCGACACAGCGGGTACAGAGCAGGACACAGCAGGGGACACAGCGAGGACACAGCGGGACACAGCGGGGACACAGTGGGGACACAGTGGGGGACACTAAGGGGCACAAACGGGACAACACGGAACACAACGGGACACAGTGGGATACAGCGGGGACACTGCGTGGATACAGCGGGACACAGCGAGGGACACAGCAGGACACAGCGGGACACAGAGGGGAACAAGGCGGGACACAGCGGGGGACAGAGCGGGGGACACAGCGAGACACAATGGGTACAAAGCGAGACACAGCAGATTACACAGCGGGCACACAGCCGGGACACAGCCGGGACACAGCGGAACACAGTGGGGAAAGAGCGGGACAAAGCGTGACACAGCGGGACACAGCGGGGTACACAGCGGGACTCACGGGGGACACAGCGGGGCACACAGTGGGACACACGGTGGACACAGCAAGGACACAGCGGGACACAGTGAGGACACAGCGGGACACAGAGGGGGAAACAGCGGGACACAATGTGGACACAGCAGTTGACACAGCGAGACACAGCGGGGGACAGAGGGGGACACAGCGGGGGACACAGGGAAGACACATTGGGACACAGCGGGGACACAGCGGGACTCAGCGGGGGACACTGCAGTACACAGCGGGACACAGCGGGACACAGCGGGGGACAGAGGGGGACACAGCGGGGGACACAGGGAAGACACATTGGGACACAGCGGGGACACAGCGGGACACAGGGGGGAATACAGCGAGGAAACATTGGGACACAGCGGGGACACAGCGGGACTCAGAGGGGGACACAGCAGTACACAGCGGGACACAGCGGGACACAGCGGGGACACAGAGGGGTAAACAGCGGGACACAGCGGGGAACACTGCGAGGACACAGCGGGACACAGCGGGATCAAGCGGGACACAGCGTCGATACAGCGGGGACACATCGGGACACAGCGGGGTACACAGCTGGAGACCCAGCGGGACACAGCGCGACACTGCGGGGCACAGCGGGGGACCCAGCGGGACACAGCGGGGGACACTGGGAGGACACAGCGGAACACAGCATGGGACAAAGTGAGGGCACAGCGGGACACAGCGAGACACAGCAGGACACAGCGTGAAACAGCGGTGAACCTGCAGGGACATAGCGGGACACAGCGGGGGACACATCGGGACCCAGCGGGACCCAGCGGGGGACACAGCAGGACACAGCGGGGATAAAGCGGGACACAGTGGGGGACACAGCAGGGACAAAGCGTGACACAGTGGGGGACACAGCGAGGAAACAGCGGGACACAGCGGTGACACAGCGGGACTCAGCTCGGGACACTGCGGGACACATCGGGACACAGCGGGGACACAGCAAGGACACAGCAGGGGACACAGCAAGACACAGCCGGACACAGCCGGGGACACAGAGGGACACAGCGAGAGACACAGCGGGGGACACAGCGGGACACAGCGGAGAACAAAGAGAGGACACAGCGGGACCCAGTGGGACACAGCGTCGATAGAGTGGGGACACAGAGGGACACAGCGGTGACACAGGGGGACTCAGCGGGGGATACTGCGGGACACAGCGGGGGACACAGCGGGACACAGTGGGGAACACAGAGAGGACACAGCAGGACCAAGCGGGACAAAGTGTCGATACAGCGGGAGCACAGCGGGACACAGAGGGGTACACAGCTGATGACACAACGGGACACAGTGGGGGACACAGCGGGACACAGCGGGACACAGCGGGGCACAGCGGGGACAAAACGGGAGACACAGTGGGGAACAGAGCAGGACACAGCGGGGGACACAGAGAGGACACAGTGGGGACAGAGCGAGACTCAGCCGGGGACACAGCGGGGGAAAAAGCGGGACACCACGGGACACAGTGGGACACAGCGGGACACAGCGGGGTCACTGCGTGGACCCAGCGGGACACAGTGGGGGACAAAGCGGGACACAGCGGGACACAGCGGGACACAGCCGGACACGGCGGGGGACACAATGGGACACAGAGGGGGACACAGCGAGGACACAGTGGGACACAGCGGGACACAGCGAGGACACAGCAGAACACAGCGTGGGAAACAGCGAGGACACAGCGGGACACAGCGAGACACAGCGGGACACAGTGGGGACACAGCAGTAGACACAGCGAGACACAGCGGGGGACACAGCGGGACACAGCGGGGTCACTGCGTGGACACAGCGGGACACAGTGGGGGACAAAGCGGGACACAGCGGGACACAGCGGGACACAGTGGGACACAGTCGGACACGGCGAGGGACACAATGGGACACAGAGGGGGACACAGCAAGGGACACAGTGGGACACAGCGGGACACAGCGGGGGGACACAGCGAGGACACAGCAGAATACAGCGTGGGAAACATCGAGGACACAGCGGGACACA
>NW_012307700.1:0-2618 GCF_000151885.1 Dipodomys ordii | reverse complement strand
GCGGACACAGCGGGGGACACAGCGCGACACAGCAAGACATAGCATGGACACAGCAGTAGACACATCGGGACATAGCGGGGGACACAGCTGGGGACACAACGGGACACAGCGGTGGACACAGCGAGGACACAGCAGGACCCACCGGGACCCAGCGGGGGACATAGCGAGGACACAGCAGGACCCAGCGGGGGACACAGCGAGGACACAGCGGGGTACACAGCGGGACACAGCGGGGAACACAGCGAGGACACAGCGGGACCCAGCGGGACACAGCGTCGATACAGCGGGCACACAGCGTTACACAGCGTGGTACTCAGCTGTGGACACAACGGGACACAGTGGGGGCACAGCCGGACACAGCGGGACACAGTGGGACACAGCGTTGACAAAGCGTGAGACACAGCGAGGTACAGAGTGGGAGACAGCGGGGAACACAGCGAGGACACAGCCGGACACAGCGTCGATACAGCGGGGACACAGCGTTACACAGCGTAGTACACATCTGTTTACACAACGGGACACAGTGGGGGCACAGCCGGACACAGCGGGACACAGTGGGACACAGCGGAGACAAAGCGTGAGACACAGCAGGGGACAGAGGGGGAGACAGCAGGGGACACAGCGAGGAAACAGCGGGACAAAGCGGTGACAAAGCGGGGGACTCAGCGGGGGGACACAGCGGGACACAGCGGGGGGACACAGCGGGACACAGCGGGGGACACAGCGAGGGACCCAGCGGGACACAGAGTAGATACAGCGGGCACACAGCGTTACACAGCGTGGTACACAGCTGTGGACACAACGAAATACAGTGGGGGCACAGCGGAACACAGCGGGACACAGTGGGACACAGCGGGGACAAAGCGTGAGACACAGCGGGGGACAGAGCGGGAGACAGCGGGGGACACAGCGAAGACACAGCGGGACACAGCGGGGACTCAGCGGGGGACAGAGCGGGAGACAAAGAGGGACACCACGGAACACACCGGGACACAGCGGGAAACAGCAGTGACCCTGCGGGGACACAGTGGGACACAGCTGGGGACACAGTGGGACACAGAGGGGGACAGAGCGGGAAACAGAGGGGGACAGAGCGTGGGACACAGCAAGACACAGCAGGGACAAAGCTGGACACAGCGGGGTACACAGAGGGACACAGCGGGGACGCAGCGGGGAAACAGCGTGACACAGCAGGACACAGCGGGACACAGCGGGGGACACAGCAGTACACAGCAGGACAAAGCGGGACACAGCGGGGACACAGCAGAGACACAGCGGGGGACACAGCGGGACAGAGTGGGGTACACAGCGGGGAACACAGCGAGGACACAGCGGGACCCAGCGGGACACAGCGTCAATACAGCGGGCACACAGCGTTACACAGCGTGGTACTCAGCTGTGGACACAACGGGACACAGTGGGGGCACAGCCGAACACAGCGGGACACAGTGGGACACAGCGTGGACAAAGCGTGAGACACAGCGAGGGACAGAGCGGGAAACAGCGGGGAACACAGCGAGGACACAGGGGGACACAGAGGCGACACAGAGGGGACTCAGCGGGGGACACAGCGTGGGACAAAGTGGGACACCACGGGACACAGTGTTACACAGCGGGACACAGCGGGGACACTGCGGGACACAGCAGGACAAAGCGGCGGACACAGCGGGACAAAGCGGGCCACAGCGGGGGACCCATCGGAGGACAGCGGAGACAGAGAGTGGCCACAGCAAGACACAGCGGTGACACAACTGGACACAGCGGGATACACAGCGGGACAGAGCGGGCACACAGCGGGGACACAGCGGGGCACAGCGGGACACAGCGGGGACACAGTGGGACACAGTGGGACAAAGCGGGAGACACAGCGGGACACAGCAGGCACACAGCGGGGACACAGCGGGACACAGCGGGACACAGCGGGGACAAAGCGGGACACAGCTCGACACAGCGGGACACAGCGGTGGACACAGCGACACACAGTGGTGGTCCCAGTGAGGACACATCAGGGACACAGTGAGGACACAGCTGGGGACACAGCGGTGGACACAGCGGGACACAGCGGGGAACACAGCGAGGACACAGTGGGACACAGTGTCGATACAGTGGGGACACAGCGTTACACAGCGTGGTACACAGCGTGGTACACAGCTGTGGACACAACGGGACACAGTGGGGGCACAGCCGGACACAGCCGGACACAGCGGTACACAGTGGGGACAAAGCGTGAGACACAGCGGGGGACAGAGAGGGAGACAGTAGGGGACTCAGCGAGGACACAGCGGCACACAACGGGACACAGTGGGAAACAGAGGTGAACCTGCGGGGACACAGCGGGACACAGCGGGACACAGCGGGACACAGCGGGGACACAGCGAGGACACAGCGGCACACAAAGGGACACAGCGGGAAACAGAGGTGAACCTGCGGGGACACAGCGGGACACAGCGGGACACAGCGGGGACACAGCGAGGACACAGCGGCACACAAAGGGACACAGCGGGAAACAGAGGTGAACCTGCGGGGACACAGCGGGACACAGTGGGGGACACAGCGGGACACAGTGTGGGACACAGCGGTGAAACAGCGGGACACAACGGGACACAGCAGGGAGACAC
>NW_012307699.1:0-2618 GCF_000151885.1 Dipodomys ordii | reverse complement strand
GCGTCTCTTTCTGCTTCTGCTTATCCTTTTGCTTCTCCTACTCCTAATCCTTCTCTTTCGCCTTCTTCTTCTTCTGCTTCTCCTGGTGCTTCTGCTTCTGCTTATTCTACTATTTCTGTTTCTTCTGCTTCTGCTTCAATTGTGCTTCTTCTGTTTCTCCTTCTGCTTCAGATTCTGCTTCTGCTTCTTCGGCTTCTCTTGTTTCTTCTGCTTCTGCTTCTCCTGCTTCTTCTGCTTCTCCTGCTTCTCTTTCTGCTTCTCCTTCTGCTTCTGCTTCTCCTTCTGCTTCTGCTCTTCTCCTTCTTCTGTTTTTTTGCTTCTGTTTCTTCTTCTTCTTTTTCTTCTGTTTCTTCTGATTCTACTTCTGCTTCTCCTTCTTCTCCTTCTCTTTCTGCTTCTTCTGATTCTCCTGCTTCTCCTTCTTGTTCTCCTTCTGTTTCTGCTTCTCTTTCTGCTTCTCTTTCTCCTTCTGCTGCTCCTTCTCCTTCTCCTTCTTCTCCCATTGCTTCTGCTTCTGCTTCTTTTGCTTATTCTTTTTCTTCTGCTTCTGCTTCTCCTGCTTCTGCTTCTACTGCTTCTCCTTATACTTCTCCTTATGCTTCTCCTTATGCTTCTCCTTATGCTGCTTCTTCTTCTTCGTCTTCTTCTTCTTTTCTTTCTTCTGATTCTGCTTTTCCTGCTTCTTCTGCTTCTACTGCTTCTCTTTCTGCTTCTCATTCTTCTTCTGCTTCTGTTTCTGCTTCTCCTATTGCTTCTGCGGCTCTTCCTTCTGCTTCTCCTTCTGCTTCTGCTTCTTCTGCTTCTCCTGCTTCTCCTTCTGCATCTTCTTCTGCTTCTGCTTCTCTTTCTGCTGTTTCTTCTGCTTCTGTTTCTCCTTCTGCTTCTCCTTCTGCTTCTTCTGCTTCTCCTTCTGATTCTCCTTCTGCTTCTCCTTCTGTTTCTCCTTCTCCTTCTCGTTCTTCTGCTTTTCATTCTGCTTCTCCTTCTGCTTCTGCTGCAACTGCTACTGCTTCTGCTTCTTCTGTTTCTTCTGCTTCTCCTTCTGCTTTTGATTCTCTTTCTGCTTCTGCTTCTGCTTCTACTTCAGCTTCTCATTCTGCTTCTCCAGATTCGGCTTCTTCTGCTTCTCCTGCTTCTCCTTCTGCTTCAGGTTCTGCTTCTGCTTCTTCGGATTCTTATGCTTCTGCTTCTCCTGCTTCTGCTTATTCTTCTTCCCCTCTTTCTCTTTCCGCTTCTCCTTCTGTTTCTGCTTCTCCTTCTGCTTCTGCTTCTGCTTCTTGTCCTTCTCCTGTTTCTTCTCCTTCTGCTTTTCCTGCTTCTGCTTCTTCTGCTTTTCCTGTTCTCTTTCTGCTTCTCCTTCTGCTTCTGCACCTTCTCCTTCTTCTGATTCTTCTTCTTCTGCTTCTCCCGCTTGTGCTTCTCCTGCTTCTTCTGCTTCTCGTTCTGCTTCTCTTCGTCGGCTTCTCTTTCTATTTCTGCTTCTGCTTCTTCTGATTCTGATTCTTCTCCTTCTTCTCCTTCTGCTTCTGCTTCTTCTGCATCTCCTGCTTCTCCTTCTGCATCTCCTTCTGCTTGTGCTTTTCCTTCTGCTTCTTCTTCTGCTTCGGCTTCTCCTTCTCCTTCTTCTCCGTCTGCTTCTGTTTCTTCTGCTTTTCCTGCGTCTCCTTCTGCTTCTCCTTCTGTTTCTCCTTCTCGTTCTTCTGCTATTCCTTCTGCTTCTTTTTCTGGTTCTGCATCTTCAGCTTCTTCTGCTACTGATTCTGCTTCTTCTGTTTCTTCTGCTTCTCTTTCTGCTTTTGCTTCTCTTTCTGCTTCTGCTTCTCCTTCTGGTTCTCCTTCTTCTTCTCCAGATTCTTCTTCTTCTGCTTCTCCTGCTTCTCCTTCTGCTTTAGGGTTCTGCTTTTGCTTCTTCGGCTTCTTCTGCTTCTATTTTTGCTTCTCCTTCTGTTTCTGCTTCTCGGTCTGCTTCTGCTTCTTCTCCTTCTTCTATTTCTTCTGATTCTGCTTCTCCTGCTTCTGCTTCTCCTGCTTCTCCTTCTTTTTCTCTTTATGCTTCTCCTTCTGCTTCTCCTTCGTCTGCTTCTACTACTTCTTCTGCTTCTCCTTCTGCATCTTCTTCTGTTTCAATTTCTCCTTCTTCTCCTTTTCATTCTGCTTCTGCTTCTCCTGCTTCTGCTTCTTCTGCTTCTCCTGCTTCTCCTTCTCATTCCCTTCTCTTTCTGCTTCTGCTTATCCTTCTGTTTCTCCTACTCCTAATCCTTCTCTTTCTCCTTGTTCTTCTTCTGCTTCTCGTTCTTCTTCTTCTTCTTCTGCTTCTTCTGCTTGTTCTGTTTCTTCTGCTTCTACTTTTCCAGCTTCTGCTGCTTCTGCTTCTCCTTCTTCTTCAGGTTCTCCTTCTGCTTCTTGGGCTTCTTCTGTTTCTTCTGCTTCTGCTTCTCCTGCTACTGCTTCTTCTGCTTCTTCTCCTTCTCTTTTGCTTCTCCTTCTGCTTCTGCTTCTCCTTCTGCTCCTTCTCTTTCTTCTGTTTCTTCTTCTTCTTCTTCTTCTTATTCTTCTTCTGCTCCTCCCGCTTCTGCTTCTTCTGCTTCTCCTGCTTGTCCTTCTGATGAACTACTTAC
>NW_012307698.1:0-2618 GCF_000151885.1 Dipodomys ordii | reverse complement strand
GAGCGTGGGACACAGCGAGACACATCAGGGACAAAGCTGGACACAGCGGGGTACACAGAGGGACACAGCGGGGACGCAGCGGGGAAACAGCGTGACACAGCAGGACACAGCGGGACACAGCGGGGGACACATCGAGGACACAGCGGCACACAGCATGGGACACAGCAAGGACACAGTGGGACACAGCGGGGGACACAGCGGGACACAGCGGGACACAGCGGGGAACACAGCGAGGACACAGCGGGGCACAGCGGGAAACACTGCAAGGTCACAGCTGGGGACAAAACGGGACAACACGGGACACAGTGTGACAGAGTGGGACACAGCGGCGACACTGCAGGGGCACAGCGGGACAAAGCGGGCGACACAGTGAGACACAGCGGGGGACACAGCGGGGGACAGCAGGGGACAGAGAGGGGACACAGCGGGACACAGCAGGGGACACAGAGGGGTACACAGCGGGACACAGCCGGAAACACAGCGCGGACACAGCGGGACACACGGGGACACAGCGTCAATACAGCGGGGACAGAGAGGGTCACAGCAGGAACACAGCGGGAGACAAAGCCGGAGACAGCGGGGGACACAGCGAGGACACAGGGGGACACAGCGGCGATACAGAGGGGACTCAGCGGGGGACACAGCGTGGGACAAAGTGGGACAACACGGGACACAGTGTGACACAGCGGGACACAGCGGGAACACTGCGGGACACAGCAGGACAAAGCGGGGGACACAGCGGGACACAGCGGGACACAGCGGGGGACACAACGGGGGACAGCGGAGACAGAGAGTGGCCACAGCGAGACAAAGCGGTGACACAGCTGGACACAGCAGGGTACACAGCGGGACACAGCGGGCACACAGCGGGGACACAGCGGGACACAGCGGGACACAGCGGGGGACAAAACAGTACACTGCGGGACAAAGCGGGACACAGCGGGGACACAGCGGGGACACAGCAGAGACACAGCGGGGGACACAGCGGGACACAGCGGGGGACACAGGGATGACAGAGCAGGACCCAGCGGGACCCGGCGTGGATACAGCAGAAACCCAGTTGGACACAGCAGGACACAGCGGGGACACAGCAGTTGACACAGCGGGACTCAGTGCCTGACACAGCGGGACACAGCGGGGGACAAAGGGAGGACACAGCGGGACCCAGCGGGACCCAGCGTCGATACAGCAGGGACACAGCGGGACACAGTGGGGTACACAGCTGGGGACACAGCGAGGACACAGTGCGGACACAGCGGGACACAGCGGGACACAGCGGGGGACACAGCGGAACACAGAATGGGACACAGCGAGGACACAGCAGGAAACAGTGGGACACAGCGGCGACACAGCAGGGACACAGCAGGGACACAGCGGGGACACAGTGGGGGCACAGCGGGACACAGCGGGACACAGTGGGACACAGCGGGGACAAAGCGTGAGACACAGCGGGGGACAAAAGGGAGACAGCAGGGGACTCAGCGAGGAAACAGAGGGACACAGCGGTGACACAGCGGGGACTCAGCGGGGGACACAGTGGGAAACAGCGGGGGACACAGCAGGACACAGCTGGGGACACTGCGGGACACAGCGGGGGACACTGCTGGACACAGTGTGGGACAGAGCGTGGGACACAGCGAGACACAGCGGGGACAAACTGGGACACCACGGGACACAGTGGGACACAGCGGGACACAGCGGGGACAGTGCGGGAACATAGCGGGACACAGCGGGGTACACAGCGGGACACAGCAGGACACAGCTGGACCCAGCGGGACACAGCGTTGATACAGCCGGGACACAGCGTTACACAGCAGGGTACACAGTTGGGGACACAGAGGGTCACAGTGGGGCACACAGCGGGACCCAGCGGGACACAGCGTAGATACAGCGGGCACACAGCGGGACACAGCGGGGTACAGAGCTGGGGACACAATGGGACACAGCAGGGGACACAGCGAGGACACAGCGGAACACAGCGGGACACAGCTTTGGACACAGCGGGGACACAGCGGGACACAGCGGGGGACAGAGCGAGGACACAGAGGGATAGAGCGGGACACAGCGTGGGACAAAGTGGGAGACAGCGGGGGACACAGCGGGACACAGCGGGGGACACAGCGGGACACAGTGTGGGACAGAGCATGGGACACAGCGAGACACAGCGGGGATAAAGCTGGACACAGCGGGGTACACAGAGGGACACAGCAGGGACACAGAGGGAAACAGTGTGACACAAAAGGACACAGCTGGACACAGCGGGGTACACAGCGGGACACAGCAGGCACACAGCGAGGACACAGCGGGGCACAGCGGGACACAGTGGGGACAGAGCGGGACACACTCGGACACAAGGGGACACAGCGTGGGACTCAGTGGACACAGCGGGGGACACAGAAAGGACACAGCGGGACACAGCGGGGGACACAGCGAGGACACAGCGGTGGACACAACGGGGGACACAGCGGGACACAGCGGGGAACACAGCGAGGACACAGCGGGAAACAGCGGGACACAGCGTCGAAACAGAGGGGACTCAGCGGGGGACACAGCGGGGGACACAGCGGGGGACAAAGTGGGACTCCACGGGACACAGTGTGACAAAGCGGGACACAGCA
>NW_012307697.1:0-2618 GCF_000151885.1 Dipodomys ordii | reverse complement strand
CAGCGGGACACAGCCGGGTCCCAGCAGTGGACACAGCGTTGACACAGCCGGGGACACAGCAGGACACAGCAGGGGACACATGGAGGACTCAGCGGGACAAAGCGGGGACACAGCAGCGACTCACCGGGGGACACAGCGGGGGACAAAGCAGGACACCACAGAACACAATGGGGGACACAGCGGGACACAGTGGGGAAACTGCGGGGACACAGGGAGACAAAGCGTGGGACACATAGGGACACAGCGGGGGACACAGTGGGGGACACCGCGGGACACAGCGGGACACAGTAGGGGGACACAGCGAGGACACCACCGAACACAGCGGGACACAGCGGGAAACAGAGGGGAACCTGCGGGGACACAGTGGTACACAGTGGGGGACACAGTGGGAAACAGCGGGGGACAGCAGGGGGACACAGCGAGGACACCACGGAACACAGCCGGACACAGCGGGAAATAGAGGGGAACCTGCGGGGACACAGTGGTACACAGTGGGGGACACAGTGGGAAACAGCGGGGGACACAGTGGGACACAGTGGGGGACAGAGCGTGGGACACAGCGAGACACAGCGGGGACAAAGCTGGACACAGCGGGGTACACAGAGGGACACAGCTGGGACACAGCGGGGAAACAGCGTGACACAGCAGGACACAGCGGGAAACAGCGGGGGACACAGCGAGGACACAGCGGCACACAACGGGGGACACAGCAAGGACACAGTGGGACACAGCGGGGGACACAGCAAGACATAGCGGGGGACACAGCGGGGGACACAGAGGGACACAACGGGACTCAGCGGGGGACACAGCAGTACACAGCGGGACACAGCGGGGACACAGCAGTGACACAGCGGGGGACACAGGGATGACACAGCTGGACCCAGCGGGACCCAGCGTTGCTACAGCAGGGACACAGCGGGACACAGAGGGTAAAAAAGCGAGGACACAGCGGAACACAGCGGGGACACAGCCGTAGACACAGCGGGACACAGTGGCGGACACAGCTGGACACAGCGGGGAACACAGCGAGGACACTGCGGGACCCTGCGCGACACAGCGTCGATACAGCGGGGACAGAGCGTTACACAGCGAGGTACACAGCTGTGAACACAGCGGGACACAGCGCGACACAGTGGGACACAGCAGGCACAAAGTTTGAGACACAGCGGGGTACAGAGCGGGAGACAGCGGGGGACACAGCGAGGACACAGCGGGACACAGCGCTGACACTGTGGGGGACACAGCGGTACACAGCGGGGAACACAGCGGGGGACACAGCGGGACACAGCGGGACACAGCGGGGGACACAGGGAGGACACAGCGGGACACAGCGGGGGACACAGCGAGGACACATTGGGACACAGCAGGGACACAGCGGGGACTCAGCGGGGGACACATCGGGATACAGCGGAGAACACAGCGAGGACACAGCGGGACACAGTGAGACACAGCGGGACACAGCGGGGGACACAGCGGGACACAGCGGGGAACACAGGGAGGACATAGCGGGACCCAGCGGGACCCAGCGCCGTTACAGCGGGGACACAGCGGGACACAGCGGGGTGCACAGCTGGGGACACAACGGGACACTCGGGGGACACAGCGAGGACACAGCGGGACACAGCGGGACACTGCGGGGACACTGCGGGAACATAGTGGGACACAGCGGCGACACAGATGGGACTCAGCGGGACAAAGCGGGGGACACAGCGGGACACAGCGGGACACAGCTAGGGACACAGCGGGGACAAAGCGGCAGACAGCCGGGGACAAAGCAAGGACACAGCAAGACACAGTGGCGACACAGATGGGACTCAGCGGGACAAAGCGGGGGACACAGCGGGACACAGCGGGACACAGCGGGGGACACAGAGGGGGACAGCGGAGACAGAGAGGGGCCAAAGCAAGACACAACGGTGACACAGCTGGACACAACAGAGTACACAACGGGACACAGCGGGCACACAGCGGGGACACAACGGGACGTAGCGGAACAAAGCGGAACACAGCGGGTGTCACAGCGGGACACAGCAGGGGACCCAGCGAGGACACAGCGGGACACAGCGGGAGACACAGCTGGGGACACAGCGGGACACAGTGGGGAACACATCGAGGACACAGCGGGACCCAGCAGGAGACAGCGTCGATACAGCAGGGACACAGCGGGACACAGCGGGACACAGCGGGATGCAGCTGGGGACACGGCGGGGACACAGTGGGACACAGCGGAACACAGCGAGGGACAAAGCGGGAGACAGCGGGGGACACAGCGAGGACACAGGGGGACACAGCGGCGACACAGAGGGGATTCACCGGGGGACACAGCGTGGGACAAAGTGGGACACCACGGGACACAGTGTTACACAGCGGGACACAGCGGGGACACAGCGGGACACAGAAGGAGAAAGTGGGGGACACAGCGGGACACAGCGGGCTACAGCTGGGGACTCAGCGGGGGACAGCGGAGACAGAGAGTGGCCACAGCGAGACACAGAGGTGACATATCTGGACACAGCGGGATACTCAGCGGGACAGAGCGGGCACATAGCGGGGACACAGCGGGACTCAGCGGGACACAGCGGGGACACAGTGGGACACAGAAGGATAAAGCGGGAGAC
>NW_012307696.1:0-2618 GCF_000151885.1 Dipodomys ordii | reverse complement strand
CTGTGTCCCGCTGGGTCCCGCTGTGTACTGCTGTGTCTTTCCGCTGAGTCCCGCTGTGTCTCGCTGTGTCCCACGCTCTGTCCCCCACTGTGTTCCGCTGTGTCTCCCACTGTGTCCCGCTGTATCCCCCGCTGTGTCCCGCTGTGTCCCCGCAGTGTCACCGCTGTTTCCCGCTGTGTTCCGTGGTGTCACGCTATGTCCCCCGCTGTGTCCCCCGCTGAGTCCCCGCTGGGTCCCCGCTGTGTCCGGCTGTGTCCTCGCTGTGTCCACCGCTGTCTCCTGCTCTGTCCCCCGCTGTGTCTCACGCTTTGTCTGCGCTGTGTCCCACTGTTTGCCGCTGTGTCCCGCTGTGTCCCCCAGTGTGTCCCTTTGTGTCCCGAGCTGTGTACCCCGCTGTGTCCCGTTGTGTCTCGCTGTGTCCGCCGCTGTGTCCCCACTATATCGACACTGTGTCCCGCAGTGTCCCGCTCTGTCCCCGCTATGTCCCGCTGTGTCGCGATTTGTCCTCGCTCTGTCCCAAGCTGTGTTCTGCTGTGTCCTCGCTGTGTCCCCTGCTGTGTCCCGTTGTGTCCCCAGCTGTGTACCCCGCTGTGTCCCGCTGTGTCCCCGCTGTATCGACGCTGTGTCCCACTGTGTCCCGCTGTGTCCTCGCTGTGTCCCCCGCTGTGTCCCCCTGTGTCCCCCGCTGTGTCCCGCTGTGTCTACTGCTTTGTCCCTGCTGTGTCCTGCTGTGTCCCTCTGTGTCCCGCTGTGTCCTCGCTGTGTCCCATGCTGTGTTCCGCTGTGTCCTCGCTGTGTCCACCGATGTGTTCCTTTGTGACCACAGCTGTGTAACCCGCTGTGTCCCTCTGTGTCCCCGTTGTATCGATGCTGTGTCCCGCTGTGTCCCACTGTGTCCCACTGTGTCCTGCTGTGTCCCCCGCTGAATCCCGCTGTGTCCCCGCTCTGTCCCGCTGTGTCCCCCGCTGTGTCCCGCTGTGTCTACTGCTGTGTCCCTGCTGTATCCCGCTGTGTTCTGCTGTGTCCCCCTGTGTCCCGCTGTGTCCTCGCTGTGTCGCACGCTGTGTTCCGCTGTGCCCTCGCTGTGTCCCCCGATGTGTCCCACTGTGTACCCTTCGGTGTCCACCTCTCTGTCCCGCTGTGTCCCCCGCTGTGTCCTGCTGTGTCCCTCTGTGTCCCGCTGTGTACTGCTGTGTCCCCCGCTGAGATCCGCTGTGTCCCCGCTGTGTCCCGCTGTGTCCCACCTGTGTCCCCCGCTGTGTCCGGCTGTGTTTCGCTGTGGCCCCGCTGTGTCCCCCGCTTTGTCCCGCTGTGTCCCCTGCTGTGTCCCGCTGTGTCCCCCGCTGTGTCCCGCTGTGTCTACTGCTGTGTCCCTGCTGTGTCCCGCTGTGTTATGCTGTGTCCCCCTGTGTCCTTGATGTGTCCCATGCTGTGTTCCACTGTGCCCTCGCTGTGTCCCCCGATGTGTCCCACTGTGTACCCTTCGGTGTCCACCTCTCTGTCCCGCTGTGTCCCCCGTTGTGTCCCGCTGTGTCCCTCTGTGTCCCGCTGTGTACTGTTTTATAACCCAGCTGAGTCCCGCTGTGTCCCCGCTGTGTCCCACTGTATCCCGCCTGTGTCCCCCGCTGTGTCCGAATTTTGTCCGGATGTGTCCCAGCTGTGTCCCCAGCTGTGTCCCGCTGTGTCCCCCACTGTGTCCCGTTGTGTCCCGCTGTGTCCCCCGCTGTGTCCCCCGCTGTGTCCTGCTTTGTCCCCGCTGTGTCCCGCTGTGTCCCGCTGTGTCTTCGCTGTGTCCCACGCTGTGTTCCGCTGTGTCCTCGTTGTGTCCCCCGATGTGTCCCTTTGTGTCCGCAGCTGTGTACCCCGCTGTGTCCCGCTGTGTCCCCGCTGTATAGAAGCTGTGTCCCGCTGGGTCCTGCTGTGTCCTCGCTGTGTCCCCCACTTGGTCACGCTGTGTCCCCCACTGTGTCCCGCTGTGTGTACTGCTGTGTCCCTGCTATGTCCCGCTGTGTCCCGCTGTGTCCTCACTGTGTCCCACGCTGTGTTCCGCTGTGTCCTCGCTGTGTCCCCCCATGTGTCCCTTTGTGTCCCCAGCTGTGTACCCCGCTTCGTTCCGCTGTGTCCCCGCTGTTTCGACGCTGAGTCTCGCTGGCTCCCGCTGAGTCCTCGCTGTGTTCCCCGCTGTGTCCCGCTGTATACCCCTCTGTGTACCCCTCTGTGTCCCTCTCTGTTTCCCGCTGTGTCCCCAGCTTTGTCCCGCTGTGTCCCTCTGTGTACTGCGGTGTCCCCCGCTGAGTCCCGCTGTGTCCCCGCTGTGTCCCGCTTTGTCCCACCTGTGTCCCCCGCTGTGTCCGGCTGTGTTCCACTGTTTCCCCCGCTGTGTCCCCCACTGTGTCCCGCGGTGTCCCCCACTGTGTCCCGATGTGTCCACTGCTCTGTCCCCGTTGTGTCCCGCTGATTCCCCCGCTATGTCCTGCTGTGTCCTCTCTGTGTCTCCCGCTGTTGTCCCGGCTGTGACCCCATCTGTGTCCCGCTGTGTCCCGGCGTGACCCTGATGGGAACCACTGTTGTCCCGCTGATGTCCCTGCTGGGTCCCGCTAGTGTACTGCTGTGATACC
>NW_012307695.1:0-2618 GCF_000151885.1 Dipodomys ordii | reverse complement strand
CTGACTGAGTGAGTGACTGACCCAACCCGTGTTTTGCCCCTCCCGCTCTGCCCCATCCACCTTGTCGACGGCGAACGCGCGCCATCTAGTGGTGGTTTTGTGAATTGCAGTTTTCTCTCATGAAATGCATGGGGGAAAAATAAGAACAAACAAACCACGCACTGACTGACTGAGAAAACCGGCCCAGGCTGGCTGGCCCCGAGAGAGACTGCCTTCTTTTCAGAGAAGGGGTGGGGTGGAGATGATGATGTGCCTCGTTGGAGTATGGGGCCCATGCATAGGCAGGCAGGCAGGCAGGCAGGCTCGGAGTGGGACCGTTGTGTGTTGGAGCGCCAGTACAGTAGCTCAAGCCCCAGGATTGACTGGCAAGTCGAGAGGAAAAGGAGGGAGGGAGTGCGGGCGGGCGGGCGGGCGGGAGAGAGAATTCAAACGAGAGAGAGAGACAGACAGACAGACAGACAGACAGACAGACAGACAGAGACAAAGAGAGACACAGAGAGAGAAATAGAGAAACAGAAACAGAGAGACAAGAGACAGAGACATGGTGAATTGGTCCGGCTGGACTACATACATGCTCTGTCGCGTCCGATCTTTGAGTTTCCTCAAAGATGCGCGCACGCACACAAACAGATACACTGAGATGCCCTCTGCCCCCTCTTCTCTCCTCTCCAATTCCCCCGCCCCCTCCCCCCTCACCCCCCCCGTCAGGCACCAGAAATGAGATCCCTCCCCTTCGCCTATTGCGTCAATTACAAACAAAAGGCAGCGTGAGATTCAAGCAAATTTGTTTTATTTTGTTCCGAGGGTAAGGTTGTGGATTTTGGTGCGGGGGGGGGGGTCGGAGGTCTTGGTCGTGGTCGAGTAATCGCCTGCGGGGGAGGGGGTGAGGATGGACGGTTACGCCACCTGCATGGATGGCTCGCGTTCCCCTCTGGGTGTCTGGTTGCCGCTGAGTGCTTCAGATATCACCATCCGGTCAGGAAGCAGGGGCTGGAAGATAAAGAGATATTAAAGAGATAATTGGGAGCAGGACTCCAGGGAAGCCGGAAGGCGGGGGGGGGACGGGGGGAGGGCGGGGGGAGAGAATGGTGGAGAGGAGGGGAGACGGATCTATCCAGGGAACGAGCGACTCCTCCCCCTCCCCCTCCGCAACACGTCGGCTGGCGGTCGAAACCCAGCCGTCCCCCCTCCCCGTCGTCATGGCTACGACAGAGGAAAAGCAAATGATGATAATAATGAATCATAACAACCTATATGTATGTGTATGTCAGAACTCTCACTCCCCACTGCCGGGTAGGTGAGGACTGACTGACTGAGTGAGTGACTGACCCGACCCGTGTTTTGCCCCTCCCGCCGCTCCATCCACCTTGTCGACGGCGAACGCGCGCCATCTAGTGGTGGTTTTGTGAATTGCAGTTTTCTCTCATGAAATGCATGGGGGAAAAAAAAGAACAAACAAACCACGCACTGACTGACTGAGAAAACCGGCCCAGGCTGGCTGGCCCCGAGAGAGACTGCCTTCTTTTCAGAGAAGGGGTGGGGTGGGGATGATGATGTGCCTCGTTGGAGTATGGGGCCCATGCATAGGCAGGCAGGCAGGCAGGCAGGCTCGGAGTGGGAACGTTGTGTGTTGGAGCGCCAGTACAGTAGCTCAAGCCCCAGGATTGACTGGCAAGTCGAGAGGAAAAGGAGGGAGGGAGTTCGGGCGGGCGGGCGGGCGGGAGAGAGAATTCAAACGATAGAGAGACAGAGAGAGAGAGAGACAGACAGACAGACAGACAGACAGACAGAGACAAAGAGAGACACAGAGAGAGAAATAGAGAAACAGAAACAGAGAGACAAGAGACAGAGACGTGGTGAATTGGTCCGGCTGGACTACATACATGCTCTGTCGCGTCCGATCTTTGAGTTTCCTCAAAGATGCACGCACGCACACACACAGATACACTGAGATGCCCTCTGCCCCCTCTTCTCTCCTCTGCAATTCCCCCGCCCCCTACCCCCTCCCCACCCCCGTCAGGCACCAGAAATGAGATCCCTCCCCTTCGCCTATTGGGTCAATTACAAACAAAGGCAGCGTGAGATTCAAGCAAATTTGTTTTATTTTGTTCCGAGGGTAGGGTTGTGGATATTGGTGCGGGGGGGGGTCGGAGGTCGTGGTCGTGGTCGAGTAATCGCCGGCGGGGGGGGTGAGGATGGACGGTTACGCCACCTGCCTGGATGGCTCGCGTTCCCCTCTGGCTGTCTGGTTGCTGCTGAGTGCTTCAGATATCACCATCCGGTCAGGAAGCAGGGGCTGGAAGATAAAGAGATATTAAAGAGATAATTAGGAGCAGGACTCCAGGGAAGCCCGAAGGCGGGGGGGGGCGGGGGGAATTTTCTCTTTGTTTGTGTGAGTGGTGCTCAAACTTTATTTTTTTGGTGTTGTGGTGACGTAGTGACCACTAGATGATAATACATGGGTTTCCCAATTTGATCTCTTCAAAAATCGTAGTCAATCTTTGTATCATAGTAATTTTCTTTGATATTCTGACAATGTTTTTCCTCAAAATAAAACTGCGACCAATCCTATGGTTGAAAAAGTTTTTTAAGTATTTTGTATTGGATTTTTTTTTTTT
>NW_012307694.1:0-2618 GCF_000151885.1 Dipodomys ordii | reverse complement strand
CTGTGGGACCCAGCGGGACCCAGCGGGGACACAGCAAGGACACAGCGGGGGACAAAGCCGGACACAGCGGGGGACACAGCAAGGGACACAGCGGGAGACAGAGCGGAACACAGTGGGGAACACAGAGAGAGACACAGCAGGACCCAGCGGGACACAGCGTCGATACAGCGGGTACACAGCGGGACACAGCGGGGTACACAGCTGTTCACACAACGGGACACAGTGGGGGACACAGCGGGACACAGCAGGACACAGCGGGGCACAGCAGGGACAAAACGGGAGACACAGTGGGGAACAGAGCAGGACACAGCGGGGGACACAGAGAGGACACAGTGGGGACACAGCGAGACTCAGCCGGGGACACAGCGGGGGAAAAAGCAGGACACCACGGGACACAGTGGGACACAGCGGGACACAGCGGGGTCACTGCGGGACACAGTGGGGGACAAAGCGGGACACAGCGGGACACAGCGGGACACGGTGGGGGACACAGCGGGACACAGAGCAGGACATAGCGAGGACACAGCGGGACACAGCGGGACACAGCGGGGGACACAGCGAGGACACAGTGGGGGACACAGTGGGGGAAACAGCTGGACACAGCGGGGAACACAGCGAGGACACAGCAGCACCCAGCGGGACACAGCATAGATACAGCGGAGACACAGCGTTACACAGCATGATACAAAGCTGTGGACACAACGGGACACAGTGGGGGCACAGCGGGACACAGCGGGACGCAGTGGGACACAGCGGGGACAAAGCGTGAGACACAGCAGGGGACAGAGCTGGAGACAGCGGGGGACACAGCGGGGACACAGCGAGGACACAGCGGGACAGAGCGGGACACTGCAGGGCACAGCGGGGGACACAGCGGGACACAGCGGGGGACACAGCGGGACACAGCGGGGGACACAGCAAGGACACAGCGGGACACAGCGCTGACACTGCGGGGACACAGCGGGGGACACAGCGGGGGACACAGCCGGACACAGCGGGACACAGCGGGGGACACATGGAGGACTCAGCAGGACAAAGCGGGGACACAGCGGCGACTCACCTGGGGACACAGCGGGGGACAAAGCGGGACACCACAGAATACAGTGGGAAACAGCGGGACACATCGGGGAAACTGCGGGGACACAGGTGGACAACGCGTGGGACACATAGGGACACAGCGGGGGACACAGCGGGGCACACAGGGGGGGACACAGCGGGACACAGTGGGACACAGCGGGGCACACAGGGGGGACACAGCGGGACCCAGCGGGGAACACAGCGAGGACCCAGCGGGACCGAGTGGTACACAGCGTCGATACAGCGGGGACACAGCGTTACACAGCGTGGTACACAGCTGTGAACACAACGGGACACAGTGGGGGCACAGCGGGACACAGTGGGACACAGCGGGGACAAAGCTTGAGACACAGCGGGGTACAGAGCAGGAGACAGTGTGGGACACAGCGAGGACACAGCGGGACACAGCGCTGACACTGCGGGAGACACAGCGGGGGACACAGTGGGGGACACAGCCGGACACAGCGGGACACAGCGGGGGACACAGGGGGGACCCAGCGGGACCCAGCGTGGGACACAGCGTGGACACATTGGGACACGGCGGGGACACAGCGGGACACAGCGGGGGACACAGCAGTACACAGCGGGACACAGCGGGTCACAGCGAGGGACACAGAGGGATACATAGCGGGACACAGTGGGGAACACAGGGAGGACCCAGCGGGACCCAGCGGGACACAGCGTCGATACAGCGGGGACACAGCGGGACACAGTGGGGTACACAGCTGGGGACACAACGGGACACAGCGGGGGACACAGCGAGGACACAGCAGAACACAGCGTGGGAAACAGCGAGGACACAGCGGGACACAGCGAGACACAGCGGGACACAGTGGGGACACAGCAGTAGACACAGCAGGGGACACAGCGAGACACAGCGGGACACAGTGGGACACAGCGTGGGACAAAGCGGGAGACAGCAGGGGAGGCAGCGAGGACACAGCGGGACACAGCGGCGACACATAGAGGACTCATCGGGGGACACAGTGGGGGACAGAGCGGGACACAGCAGGAAACTGCGGGGCACAGCGGGGGACACAGCAGGACACAGCGGGGGACCCAGCGGGACACAGCGGGACACTGCGGGGGACAGCGGGGGATACAGCGGGACACAGTGGGGGACACAGGGAGGACACTGTTTAACACAGCATGGGACAAAGCGAGGACACAGCGAGACACAGCGGGACCCAGCGGGGACCCAGCAGTGGACACAGCGGGACACAGCGGGGGACAAAGCGGGACACCAAGGAACACAGCAGGACACAGCGTGAAACAGCGGTGAACCTGCGGGGACACAGCGGGACACAGCGGGGGACCCAGCGGGACCTAGTGGGACACAGCGGGGGACACAGCGGGACACAGCGTCTATAGAGCGGGGACACAGCGGGACACAACGGTGACACAGCGGGACACAGCAGACCCAGTGGGGAAACACTGGGGACATAGTGGGACACAGCGAGGACACAGCGGGACACAGCGGGACACTGCGGGGCACAGCGGGGGCCACAGCGGGACACAGCGGGGGACACAGGGGGACACAG
>NW_012307693.1:0-2618 GCF_000151885.1 Dipodomys ordii | reverse complement strand
GAGAAGCAGAAGGAAAGCAGAAGAACGAGAAGGAGAAGGAGTAACAGAAGGAGAAGCAGAAGGAGAGGCAGAGGGAGAAGCCGAAAGAGAAGCAGGAAAAGCAGAAGAAGCAGAAGCAAAAGGTGAACCAAAAGAAGCAGGAGGAGCAGAAGAAGAAGCATATGAACAAGCACAAGCAGGAGGAGATGCAGAAGGAGAAGCAGGAGAAGCAGAAAAACAGAAGCTGAAGGAAAAGGAGAAGTAGGAGAAGGAGAAGGAGAAGGAGGAGAAGCAGAAGCAGAAGGAGAAGCAGAAGCAGAATGAGTAGCAGAAAGAGAAGCAGGAGAAGCACAAGAAGCAGAAGCAGGAGAACCCGAAAGAGAAGAAGAAGAAGAAGCGGAAACAGAAGCAGGAGAAGCAGGAGAAGCTAAGAAGCAGAAGCAACTGAAGCAGAAGCAAAAGAAACAGTAGAAGCATAAGTAGCAGAAGCAAAAGCAGATGTAGAAGCAAAAGAACGAGAAGGAGAAAGAGTAATATAAGGAGAAGCAGAAGCAGAAGGAGAAGCAGAAGTAGGAGAAGGAGAAGGAAGAGCAGCAGAAGCAATAGGAGAAGCAGAAGGAGAAGCAGAAGCAGAATGAGAAGCAGAAAGAGAAGCAGTAGAAGCAGAAGAAGCAGGAAAAGCAGAAGCAAAAGAAAGAGAAGAAGAAGAAGAAGAAGAAGAAGAAGAAGAAGAAGAAGAAGAAGAAGAAGAAGAAGAAGAAGAAGAAGAAGAAGAAGAAGAAGAAGAAGAAGCATAAGGAAAAGGAGAAGCATAAGGAGAAGCAGAAGAAGCAGAAGCAGGAGAAGCAGAAGCAGAAGAAAAAGAATAAGCATAAGAAGCAGAATCAGAGGGAGAAGCAGAAGGAGAAGGAGAAGCAGAAGCAGAAAGAGAAGCAGAAACAGAAGGAGAACAAGAAGGAGAAGCAGGAGAATCAGAAGAAGTATAAGTAGAAGCAGAAAGAGAAGGAGAAGAAGGAGAAGCAGAAGTAGAAGTAGAATCAGAAGAAACAGAAGAAGAAGAAGCAGAAGAAACAGAAGCAAAAGAAACAGAAGAAGGAGAAGAGCAGAAGCAGAAGCAGAAGGAGAAGCAGAAGAAGAAGGAGAAGCAGAAAGAGAAGCAGGAGAAGCAGAAGAAGCAGGAGAAGCAGAAGAAGAAGAAACAGAAGAAGCAGAAGCAGAATCTGAAGCAGAAGGAGAAACAGAAGAAGCACAATCTGAAGCAGAAGCAGAAGAAACAGAAATAGTAGAATAAACAGAAGCAGAAGCAGCAGGAGAAGCAGAAGCAGGAGGAGGAGAAGGCAAAAGAAAAGGATTAGGAGTAGGAGAAGCAGAAAGATAAGCAGAAGCAGAAAGAGAAGCAGAAGGAGAAGCAGCACGAGAAGCAGGAGAAGCAGAAGAAGCAGAAGCAGGAGAAGCAGAAAAAACAGAAGACGCAGAAGCAGAATGAGAAGCAGAAGGAGAAATTGAAGCAGAAGGAGAAGCAGAAGAAGAAGGAGAAGGAGAGGGAGAAGCAGAAAGAGAAGCAGAACGAGAAGCAGGACAAGCAGCAGCAGGAGAAGCAGAAGCAGAAGAAACAGCAGGAGAAGAAGCAGAAGCAGAAGGAAAAGCAGAAACAGAAGGAAAAGCAGAAGGAGAAGAAGGAGAAGCAGAAGAAACAGCAGCAGGAGAAGCAGAAGCAGAAGAAGCCGAAGAAGCAGAAGCAGAACCTGAAGCAGAAGGAGAAGCAGGAGAAGGAGAAGAAGCAGAATCTGGAGAAGCAGAAGGAGAAGCAGAAGCAGAAAGAGAAGCAAAAGCAGAAGGAGAAGTAGAAGAAACAGAAGAAGCAGACGCAGTAGCAGAAGCAGCAGAAGATGCAGAAGCAGAAGGAGAAGCAGAAGGAAAAGTAGAAGTACGAGAAGGAGAAGGAGAAGGAGAAACAGAAGGAGAAGCAGAAAGAGAAGCAGAAGAAGGAGCAGGAGAAGGAAAAGCAGCAGGAGAAGCATAAAGAGCAACAGAAGGAGAAGCAGGAGATGCAGAAACAGGAGAAGCAGAAGCAGAAGAAACAGGAGAAGGACAAGAAGCAGAAGCAGAAGGAGAAGCAGAAACAGAAGGAAAAGCAGAAGGAGAAGCAGGAGAAACAGAAGAAGCAGCAGCAGGAGAAGCAGAAGCAGAAGAAGCAGAAGCAGAACCTGAAGCAGAAGGAGAAGCAGGAGAAGGAGAAGAAGCAGAATCTGGAGAAGCAGAAGGAGAAGCAGAAGCAGAAAGAGAAGCAGACGAAGAGAAGCAGAACGAGAAGCAGGAGAAGCAGAAGAAGAAGAAACAGAAGAAGGAGAAGTAGCAGAAGCAGAAGGAGAAGCAGAAGGAGAAGCAGAAAGAGAAGCAGAAACAGAAGGAGAAGCAGAAAGAGAAGGAGGGGAAGCAGAAGAAGCAGAAGCATAAGAATCCGAAGAAGCAGAAGCAGAACCTGAAGCAGAGAAGTAGAAGAAGCAGTATCTGGAGAAGCAGAATGAGAAGCAGAAGGAGAAGCAGATGCAAAAAGAGAATCAAAAGCAGAAGTAGAAGCAGAGGAACAAAAGAAGCAGAGCAGTAGTCGTTGTAGCAGAGGAAAGCAGTAGGAAAGC
>NW_012307692.1:0-2619 GCF_000151885.1 Dipodomys ordii | reverse complement strand
TCAGTCCCGCTGAGTCCCTGCTGTGTCCCCCTGTGTCCAGCTGTTTTCTCCGCTGAATCCCCGCTGTGTCCACCGCTGTGTCCCGCTGTGTCCCGTTGTGTCCTGCTGTGTCCCACTCTGTCCCACGCTGTGTCCCTCGCTGTGTCCCCGCTGTGTCACGCTGTGTCCCTCTTTGTCCCCTGTTTTGTCCCCTGCTGTGTCCCCACTGTGTCCCGCTGTGTCCCTTGCTGTGTCCCCGCTGTGTCCCAATGTGTCCCTGCTGTGTCCCCCATTGTGTCCCTGTGTCCCCATTGTGTACTGCTGTGTTCCCGCTGTGACCCCTTATGTCTCGATGTGTGCCGCTGTGTCCCCGCTGTGTCCCCCGCTGTGTCCTGCTGTTTCCCCGCTTTGTCCCCCGCTGTGTCCCCGCTGTGTCCCGTTGTATCCCCCGCTGTATCCCTCTGTGTCCACCCTGTGTCCACTTCTGTGTCCCCGCTGTGTCCCCCTGTGTCCTCTGCTGTGTCCTCCGCTGTGCCTCGCTATGTCCAGCTGTGTCTTCCGCTGTGTCCCCCGTTGTGTCCCGCTGTGCCCCGCTGTGTTCCCCGCTATGTCCCCCGCTGTGTCCCCCACTGTGTCCCAGCTGTGTCCCCCGCTGTGTCCATGCTGTGTCCCCCGCTGTGTCCCGCTGTGTACCGCTGCGTCACCGCTGTCCCCCGTTGTGTCCCAGTGTATCCCGTTGTGTCCCCCGCTGTGTCCCGTTGTGTCCCTGCTGTTTCCCCGCTGTGTCCCGCTGTGTCCCCGCTGTGTCCCGCTGTGTCCCCTGCTGTGTCCCCCATTGTGTCTCCCACTGTGTGGGCTCTATCCCCTGCTGTGTCCCCTGCTGTGTCCCGCTGTGTACCCCTCTGTGTCCCCTCTGTGTCCCGCTTTGTCCCTCGCTGTGTCCCGCTGTGTCCCGCTGTGTCCCCAGCTGTGTCCCTGCTGTGTCCCTGGTGTGTCCCAATGTGTCCTCGCTGAGTCCCGCTCTGTCCCACTCTGTCCCTGCTGTGTCCCCCTGTGTCCCGCTGTGTCCCCACTGTGTGCCCATTTTGTCCCGCTGTGTACCCCGCTGTGTCCAGCTGTGTCCCAGCTGTGTCCCGCTGTGACCCCTCTCTGTCCCCTGCTATCCCCCGCTGTGTCCCCCTCTGTGTCCCGCTGTGTCCCCCGCTTTTTTCCGCTGGGTCCCTGCAGTGTCCCCACTGTGTCCCCCGCTGTGTCCTGCTGTGTCCCCCGCTGTGTCCCGTTGTGTCCCGCTATGTTCCTCGCTGTGTCCCTGCTGTGTCCCTGCTGTGTCCCCATGTGTCCTGCTGTATCCCGCTGTGTCCTCGCTGTGTAGCACGCTGTGTTACGCAGTGTCCTCGCTGTGTCCCCCGATGTGTCCCTTTGTGTCGCCAGCTGTGTACCCCGCTGTGTCCCGCTGTGTCCCTGCTGTATCGACGCTGTGTCCCGCTGAGTCCCGCTGTGTCCTCGCTGTGTCCCCCGCTGTGTCCTGCTGTGTCCCCCGATGTGTCCCGCTGTGTCTACTGCTGTGTCCCTGCTGTGTCCCCCTGTGTCCCGCTGTGTCCCGCTGTGCCCTCGCTGTGTCCCACGCTGTGTTCCACTGTGTCCTCGGTGTCCCCCGATGTGTCCCTTTGTGTCCCCAGCTGTGTAACCAGCTGTGTCCCCGCTGTATCGACGCTGTGTCCCGCTGGGTCCCGCTGTGTCCTCGCTGTGTTCCCCGCTGTATCCCGCTCTGTACCCCTCTGTGTCCCCTGATGTGTCCCGCTGTGTCCCCCGCTGTGTCCCTGCTGTGTCCCCGGTGAGTCCAATGTGTCCTCGCTGTGTCCCGCTGTGTACCACTCTGTCCCCGCTGTGTCCCGCTGTGTCCCGCTGTGTACACCGCAGGGTCCAGCTGTGTCCCCGCTGTGTCCTGCTGTGTCCCGCTGTGTCCCCCGCTTTGTCCCGCTGTGTCCCTGCAGTGTCCCCGCTGTGTCCCGCTGTGTCACACTGTGTCCCGTGGTGTCCCACTTTGTCCCCCACTGTGTCCCCCCCTGTGTCCTTGCTTTGTTTCCCGCTGTGTCCCGCTGTGTACCCCTCTGTGTCCCCCGCTGTGTCCTGCTGTGTACCCCGCTGTGTCCAGCTGTGTCCCCCGCTGTGTCCATGCTGTGTCCCACGCTGTGTCCCCGCTTTATCCCACGCTGTGTCCCATTGTGTCCCGCTGTGTCCTCGCTGTGTCCCCCGCTGTCTCCCGCTTTGTCCCACGCTGTGTCCCGCTGTGTCCTCGCTGTGTCCCACGCTGTGTCCCGCTGTGTCCCCGCTGTGTCACCCGCTGTGTCCCACTGTGTCCTCGCTGTATTCCACGCTGTGCCCCGCTGTGTACCCCTCTGTGTCCCCCTCTGTGTCCCGCTGTGTTTCCCGCTGTGTCCAGCTGTGTCCCGCTGTGTCCTCCACTGAGTCCCGCTGTTTTCCCGCTTTGTCTTGCTATGTCCCCTCTGTGTCCCCTGCTGTGTCCTGCTGTGTCCCCCGCTGTGTCTCGCTGTGTCCTCGCTGTGTCCCGCTCTGTTTCCCCCTTGTCCCTGCTGTGTCCAGCTGTGTCCCGTGGTGTCCTGCTTTGTCCCCCGCTGT
>NW_012307691.1:0-2619 GCF_000151885.1 Dipodomys ordii | reverse complement strand
TTCTTCTGCTTCAGCTTCTGTTTCTTCTGCTTCTCCTTCTCCTTCTGCTTCTGCTTCTGCTCTTCTCCTTCTGTTTCTTCTGCTTCTGCTTCTCCTGCTTCTTCTTCTTCTGCTTCTCCTACTTCTCTTTCTGCTTCTCCGTCTCATTCTCCTTCTCCTTCAATTTCTCCTTCTTGTGCTTCTCATTCTGCTTCTGCTTCTTCTTCTCCTGTTTCTGCTTCTTCTGTTTCTCCTTCTGCTTCTCTTTCTGCTTCTAATTATGCTTCTGCTCCTCCTACTCCTACTCCTTCTTTTTCTCCTTCTTCTTCTTCTGCTTCTCGTTCTGCTTCTGCTACTGCTTCTTCTGCTTGTTCTATTTCTTCTGCTTCTGCTTTTCCAGCTTCTGCTGCTTCTGCTTCCCCTTCTGCTTCAGGTTCTCCTTCTGCTTCTTGGGCTTCTTCTGTTTCTTCTGCTTCTGCTTCTCCTGCTACTGCTTCTTCTGCTTCTCTTTCTGCTTCTCCTTCTACTTCTGCTTCTCCTTCCGCTCCTTCTCCTTCTTCTGTTTCTTCTTCTTCTGCTGCTTCTCCCGCTTCTGCTTCTTCTGCTTCTCCTGCTTGTCCTTCTACTTCTGCTTCTCCTTCTCCTTCTTCTGCTTCTCTTTCTGCTTCTGCTTCTGCTTCTTCTGATTCTCCAACTTCTCCTCCTCCTTCTCCTTCTGTTTCTGCTTCTCTTTCTCCTTCTGCATCTCCTTCTGCTTCACCTTCTGCTGCTCCTTCTCCTTCTTCTGTTTCTCCCTCTTCTTCGGCTTCTGCATCTTATGCTTCTTTATTTATTCTGCTTCTGCTTCTCCTGCTTCTGCTACTTATGCTTCTACTGCTTCTTCTTCTGCTTCTGCTTATTCTGATTCTTCTGCTTCTACTTCTCTTTCTGCTTCTGCTTCTCCTGCTTGTTTTTCTGCTTCTTCTGCTGCTTCTCCTTCTGCTGCTTCTTCTACTTCTCTTTCTGCTTCTCTTTTTGCTTCTCTTTCTGCTTCTGCTTCTTCTGTTTCTCCTGCCTGAATTTCTGGTTCTACTTCTTCTGCTGATTATCCTTCTGCTTCTGCTTCTCCTTCTGCTTCAGTTTCTGCTTCTTCTACTTCTTTTCTTTCGGCTTCTCCTGCTTCTGCATCTTGTACTTCTCCTGCTTCTCTTTCTGCTTCTCATTCCGCTTCTGCTTGTCCTTCTGCTTCTCCTCCTTCTCCTTCTCCTACTTCTGCTTCTCCTTCAGCTTCTGCTTCTTCTGCTTCTCCTGCTTCTCCTTCTGCATCTCCTTCTGCTTGTGCTTGTCCTTATGCATCTTCTTCTGCCTCTGATTCTCCTTCTTCTTTTGCTTCTCCTTTTGCTTGGGCTTCTTCTGCTTTTCCTGCTTCTCCTTCTGCTTCTGCATCTTCTGCTTCTCTTGCTTCTCCTTCTGCACCTTCTTCTGCTTCTGCTTCTCCTTCTCCTTCTTCTGCTTCTCCTTCTGCTTCTTCTTATTCTGCTTTACCTGCTTCTCTTTCTGCTTCTCCTTCTGCTTCTCATTCTGCTTCTCCAGATTCTGCTTCTTCTGCTTCTCCTGCTTCTCCTTCTGCTTCAGTTCTGCTTCTGCTTCTTCGGATTCTTATGCTTCTGCTTCTCCTGCTTCTGCTTCTTCTGCTTCCCCTCCTTCTCTTTCTGCTTCTCCTTCTGTTTCTGCTTCTCCTTCTGCTTCTGCTTCTTGTCCTTCTCCTGTTTGTTCTGCTTATGCTTCTCCTGTTTCTGCATCTCCTGCTTCTCCTTATGCTGCTCTTTCTGCTTCTCCTGCTGCTTTTCCTTCTCCTGCTCCTTCTTCTGCTTCTCTTTCTGCTTCTCCTTCTGTTTCTCCTTCTCCTTCTCGTTCTTCTGCTTTTCCTTCTGCTTCTCCTTCTGCTTCTGCATCTTCTGCTTCTTCTGCTACTGCCTCTGCTTCTTCTGTTTCTTCTGCTTCTCCTTCTGCTTTTGCTTCTCTTTCTGCTTCTGCTTCTCCTTCTGCTTCTCCAAATTCTGCTTCTTCTGCTTCTCCTGCTTCTCCTTCTGCTTCAGGTTCTGCTTCTGCTTCTTCAGCTTCTTCTGCTTCTGCTTCTCCTGCTGCTGCTTCTTCTGCTTCTCCTGCTTCTCTTTCTGCTTTTCCTTCTGTTTCTGCTTCTCCTTCTGCTTCTGCTTCTTCTCCTACTGTTTCTTCTGCTTCTGCTTCTCCTGCTTCTCGTTCTACTTCTCTTTCTGCTTCTCTTTCTGCTTCTCTTTCTTCTTCTCCTTCTCCTTCTTCTGCTTCTCCTTCTGCTTCTGCTTCTCCTTCTGCTTCTGCTTCAATTTCCCCTTCTGCTTCTCATTCTGCTTCTGCGTCTTCTGTTTCTTCTGCTTCTCCTGCTTCTGCTTCTCCTGCTTCTCCTACTTCTCGTGCTGCTTCTCCTTCTGCGTCTCTTTCTGCTTCTGCTTATCCTTTTGCTTCTCCTACTCCTAATCCTTCTCTTTCGCCTTCTCCGTCTTCTTCTTCGGCTTCTCCTGCTTCTTATGCTTCTCCTGCTTCTCTTTCTGCTTTTCCTTCTGCCTCTGCTTCTCCTTCTGCTTCTGCTTCTGCTCTTCTCCTTCTCAGTTCCTTTGCTTC
>NW_012307690.1:0-2619 GCF_000151885.1 Dipodomys ordii | reverse complement strand
TCAGTTCTTTGCTCTGTCCCCCGCTGTTACTGCTGTGTCCCCCACTGTGTCCCCCGCTGTGTCCCCGCTGTGTCCCCGCTGTGTCCCGCTGTTTCCCTGGTGTGTCCTCACTGTGTAACATATGTCCCTCTGTGTCCCCTCCTGTGTCACGCTGTGTCCCAGGCTGTGTCCCCCGGCTGTGTCCCGCTCTTTCCCGCAGTGTCCTGCTGTGTCCTTGCTGTGTCCCCATTTGTGTCCCGCTGTGTCCTCGCTGGGTCCCCCGCTAGGTCCCGCTGGTTCCCCATGTGTCACGCCGTGTCCTCGCTATGTATCACTCTGTGTCCCGCTGTCGCCTTGCTGTGTCCCCCCCCGTGTCCGCGCTGTGACTCGATGTGTCCCTGCTGTGTCCCCCGCTGTGTCCTGCTGTGTCCCGCTTTGTCCCCGGCTGTGTCCCCCGCTGGGTCCCGCTCTTTCTCGCTGTGTCCTGCTGTGTCCTTGCTGTGTCCTGCTGTGTCCCCCTCTGTGTCCCCCACTTTGTCCCGCTGTGTCCCCGCTGTGTCCCGCTGTGTGCCCCCTTTGTTCCCCTCTGTGTCCTGCTGTGTCCCCTGCTGTGTCCCCGCTGTGTCCCGCTGTGTCCCGCTGTGTTCCGCTGTGTACCCTGCAGTGTCCTGCTGTGTCCTCCAATGCGTACCGCTGTGTCCCGCTGTGTCCCCACTGTGTCCCGCTGTGTCCCCGCTGTGTCCCCTGCTGTGTCCCACTGTGTCCCGCTGTGTCCCGCTGTGTACCCTGCAGTGTACTGCTGTGTCCCCCGATGTGTCCCGCTGTGTCCCTGCTGTGTCCCCGCTGTGTCCTCCTGTGTCCCGCTGTGTCCTCGCTGTGTCCTTCTGTATCCCGCTGTGTCCCCCACTATTTCCCGGCTGTGTCCCGCTGTGTCCCCAGCTGTGTTCCCCGCTGTGTCCCGCTGTGTCCCGATATGTCCCACTGTGTCCGCTAACAGTGCCCCCACTGTGTCCCTTTGTGTACCCCACTGTGTCCCCGCTGTGTCACCCGTTGTGTCCCCCGCTGTGTCCCCCATTGTGTCCCCACTGTGTGCCGCTGTACCCCGCTGTGTCCCCAGCTGTGTCCCCCGCTGTGTCCCGCTCTTTCCCGCTGGGTCCCGCTGTGTCTTTGCTGTGTACCCATTTATGTCCGCTGTGTCCTCTCTGTGTCCCCCGCTGTGTCCCGCTGTGTCCCCATGTGTCACGCTGTGTCCTCTCTGTGTATCCCTCTGTGTCCCTCTGTGTCCTCGCTGTGTCCCACACTGTGTCCCGGCTGTGACCCGCTGTGTCACTGCTGTGTCCCTGCTGTGTCCCGCTGTGTCCCGCTGTGTCCCCGATGTCCCCCGCTGTGTCCCGTTGTGTCCCCGCTGTGTCCCGCTGTGTCCCGCTGTGTCCCCGCTGTCCCCCGCTGTGTCCCGCTGTGTCCCTGCTGTCCCCAGGGGTGTCCCCGCTGTCCCCCGCTGTATCCCCCTCTGTGTCCCGCTGTGTCCGGTTTTGTCCCGCTGTGTCCCCCCTGTGTCCCCGCTGTGTCCTCGCTGTGTCCCCCACTATGTCTTGCTGTGTCCCCATGTGTCCCCTCTCTCCCCCGCTCTGTCCTGGTGTGTCCCCGCTGTCCCCAGCTGTGTCACCGCTGTCACCCGCTGTGTCCCCCACTGTGTCACCAGCTGTGTCCCCCGCTGTGTCCCGCTCTTTCCCGCTGTGTCCCGCTGTGTCCTTGCTGTGTCCCCATTTGTGTCTGCTGTGTCCTCGCTGTGTCCCCCACTGTGTCCCCGCTGTTGACCCGCTGTGTCCCAGCTGTGTCCCACGCTGTGTCCTACTGTGTCTATGGTGTGTCGTGCTCTGTCCCCCACTGTGTCCCGCTGTGTCCCTCGCTGTGTCCCGCTGTGTCTCTGCTGTGTCCCGGTGTGTCGCCGCTGTGTCCCTGGTGTGTCTCTCTGTGTCCCCGCTGTGTCCCGCTGTGTCTCTGGTATGTCCTCGCTGTGTAACTGCTATGTCCCTCTGTGTCCCCGCTGTGTTCCACTGTGTCCCGCAGTGTCCCCATATGTCCCCGCTGTGTCCTCGCTGTGGCCCCCGCTGTGTCCCACTGTGTCTCCCGCTGTGTCCCCGCTGTGTCCCCGCTGTGTCCCGCTGTGTCTCTGGTGTGTTCTCTCTGGGTAACTGCTATGTCCCTCTGTGTCCCCGCTGTGTTCCACTGTGTCCTGCAGTGTCCCCATATGTCCCTGCTGTGTCCTTGCTGGGTCTCCTGCTGTGTCCCGCTGTGTCCCCCGATGTGTCCCCGCTGTGTCCCCGCTGTGTCCCCCTGTGTCCTGCTTTGTCGGCCTGTGTCCCCCGCTGAGTCCCGCTGTGTCCCGCTGTGTCCTTGCTGTGTTCCACTGTGTCCCGCGCTGTATCCCGCTGTGTCCCCCACTGTGTCCCCCACTGTGTCCCGCTGTGTCCCCCACTGTGTCCCGCTGTGTCCCACTGTTTCCCTGCTGTTCGCCGGTGTGTCACCGCTGTCCCCCACTGTATCCCCCGCTGTGTCTCGCTGTGTCCTCGCTGTGTCCCGTTGTGTCCCCGCTGTGTGTCCGCTATGTCCCGCTGTGTTCCTGGTGTGTCCTCGCTT
>NW_012307688.1:0-2619 GCF_000151885.1 Dipodomys ordii | reverse complement strand
CTTCTACTTCTGCTTTTGATTCTCTTTCTACTTCTACTTCTCATTCTGCTTCTCATTCTGCTTCTCCAGATTCTGCTTCTTCTACTTCTCCTGCTTCAGGTTCTGCTTCTGCTTCTTCGGATTCTTATGCTTCTGCTTCTTCTGCTTCCCCTCCTTCTCTTTCTGCTTCTCCTGTTTCTGCTTCTCTTTCTGCTTCTCCTTCTGCTTCTCCTTCTGCTACTTCTCCTTCTTCTGTTTCTTCTACTTCTGCTTCTCCTGCTCCTCGTTCTGCTTCTCTTCGTCTGCTTCTCTTTCTGCTTCTGCTTCTGCTTCTTCTGCTTCTTCTTCTTCTTCTACTCCTTCTGTTTCTGCTTCTTCTGCTTCTCCTGCTTCTCCTTCTGCATCTCCTTCTGCTTGTGCTTGTTCTTATTCTTCTTCTTCTACTTCTGCTTCTCCTTCTATGTCTGCTACTGATTCTTCTCCTTTTCCTGCTTCTCCTTCTGCTTCTCCTTCTGCTTCTCCTTCTGTTTCTCCTTCTCCTTCTTGTTCTTCTGCTTTTCCTTCTGCTTCTCCTTCTGCTTCTGCATCTTCTGCTTTTTCTGCTACTGCTTCTGCTTCTTCTGTTTCTTCTGCTTCTCCTGCTTCTGCTTCTCCTGCTTCTCCTACTTCTCGAGCTGCTTATCCTTCTGCGTCTCTTTCTGCTTCTGCTTGTCCTTTTGCTTCTCCTACTCCTAATCCTTCTCTCTCGCCTTCTCCGTCTTCTTCTTCTGCTTCTCCTGCTGCTTCTGCTTCTGCTTATTCTACTATTTCTGTTTCTTCTGCTTCTGCTTCAGATTGTGCTTCTTCTGTTTCTCCTTCTGCTTCAGATTCTGCTTCTGCTTCTTCGGCTTCTTCTGTTTCTTCTGCTTCTGCTTCTCCTGCTTCTTCTGCTTCTCCTGCTTCTCTTTCTGCTTCTCCTTCTGCTTCTGCTTCTCCTTCTGCTTCTGCTTCTGCTCTTCACCTTCTTCTGTTTCTTTTGCTTCTGTTTCTTCTGCTTCTTCTTCTTCTGTTTCTTCTGATGCTACTTCTGCTTCTCCTTCTTCTCCTTCTCTTTCTGCTTCTACTTCTGCTTCTTCTGATTCTCCTGCTTCTCCTTTTGTTGTCCTTCTGTTTCTGCTTCTCTTTCTGCTTCTGCTTCTCCTTCTGCTGCTCCTTCTCCTTCTGCTTCTGCTTCTCCCAGTGCTTCTGCTTCTGCTTTTTTGCTTATTCTTTTTCTTCTGCTTCTGCTTCTTCTGCTTCTGCTTCTTCTGCTTCTACTGCTTCTCCTTATTCTTCTCCTTATGCTTCTTCTTCTTCTTCTTCTTCTTCTTCTTCTTCTTCTTCTTCTTCTTCTTCTTCTTCTTCTTCTTCTTCTTCTTCTTCTTCTTCTTCTTCTCTTTCTTCTGCTTCTTCCTTTCATGCTTCTTCTGCTTCTACTGCTTCTCTTTCTGCTTCTCATTCTGCTTCTGCTTCACCTTCTGCTTCTCCAATTGCTTCTGCTGCCCTTCCTTTTCCTTCTCCTTCTCCTACTTCTGCTTCTCCTTCTGCTTTTGCTTCTTCTGCTTCTCCTGCTTCTCCTTCTGCATCTCTTCTTCTGCTTCTGCTTCTCCTTCTGCTGCTTCTTCTGCTTCTGCTTCTCCTTCTTCTGCATCTCCTTCTGCTTCTCCTTCTGCTGCTCCTTCTGCTTCTCGTTCTGCTTCTGATTCTCCTTCTGCTCTTCCTACTCCTAATCCTTCTCTTTCTCCTTCTCCTTCTTCTTCTTCTGCTTCTCGTTCTGCTTCTGCTACTGCTTCTTCTGCTTGTTCTGTTTCTTCTGCTTCAAGTCCTGCTTCTGTTTCTTCAGCTTCTTCTGTTTCTTGTGCTTCTGCTTCTCCTGCTACTGCTTCTTCTCCTTCTCTTTCTGCTTCTCCTTCTGCTTCTGCTTCTCATTCTGCTCCTTCTCCTTCTTCTGTTTCTTCTTCTACTTCTGCTTCTCACGCTTCTGCTTCTTCTGCTTCTCCTTCCTTTCCTCTGCTTCTGCTTCTCCTTCTCCTTCTTCTGCTTCTCTTTCTGCTTCTGCTTCTTCTGATTCTCCAACTAATCCTTCTTCTTCTCCTTCTGTTTCTGCTTCTCTTTCTGCTTCTCCATCTCCTTCTGCTTCACCTTCTGCTGCTCCTTCTCCTTCTTCTGTTTCTCCCTCTGCTTCTGCTTCTGCTTCTTATGCTTCTTCTTGTTCTTCTGCTTCTGCTTCTCCTGCTTCTGCTTCTTATGCTTCTACTGCTTCTTCTTCTGCTTCTGCTTCTTCTGCTTCTTCTGCTTCTACTTCTCTTTCTGCTTCTGCTTCTCCTGCTTGTTTTTATGCTTCTTCTGCTGCTTCTCATTCTGCTGCTTCTTCTACTTCTACTTTCTGCTGCATCTTCTACTTCTCCTTCAGATACACATTTAGATTCTCTATCTGCTTCTGCTTCTTCTGTTTCTCCTGACTGAAATTTCTGGTTCTACTTGTTCTGCTGCTTCTCCTTCAGCTTCTGATACAACTTTCTGCTTCTGGTTACTGCTCATCTGCTTCTTCTCTATCGATTCCCATGCTTCTGCTTATTGAGCTTCTCCTGATTCTCTTTCTCCTTCTCATTCCACTTCAGG
>NW_012307687.1:0-2619 GCF_000151885.1 Dipodomys ordii | reverse complement strand
ACAACGGGACACAGCGGGGACACAGCGGGACACAGCAGGGACACAGCGGACACAGCGGGGGTCATAGAGAGGACACAGTGGGTCACAGGAGGACAAAGCGGAGACACAGGGGGGACACTGCTGGGGACACAGTGGGACAGAGCAGGGGACACAGCGGGACACAGCGTGACACAGCGGGGACACAGCGGGGGACACAGCGAGGACACAGCGGGAAACAGCGTGGACACAGCGGCGGACAGCAGGGACACAGCGGGACACAGCGGGGACACAGCGGGGGACAAAGCGCGGACACAGCGGGACACAACGGGGGACACAGCGAGAACACAGCGCGATACAGCGGGGGACACAGCGGGACACAGCAGGACAAAACGGGTCAAAGCGGGGCACTGCGGGGGACAGCGTGGACACAGCGGGACACAGCGGGGACACAGCGGGACACAGCGGGGACACAGCAGGGACAAAGACAGGGACAGCAGGGAGACACATCGGGACACAGTGGGACACAGCGGGGACACAGCGGAACACAGCGGGGCCAAGGCAGTGGATACAACGGGACACAGCGGGAGACACAGCAGGACACAGTGCGACACAGCGGAGACACAGCGGGGGACACAGCGAGGACACAGCGGGACACACAATGTACACATCGGGGGACAGCGGGGACAAAGCGGGACACAGCAGGACACAGCGGGGCACATAGCGGGGACCCAGCGGGACCCAGCGGGGACACAGCGGAAGACACAGCGCGGACACAGCGGGACACAACAGGGGACACAGCGAGGACATAGCGTGATACAGCGGGAGACACAGCGGGACACAGCGGGACACAGCGGGGACACAGCGGGGACACAGCGGGACACAGCAGGCACACAGCAGGATACAGCGGGGGACAGAGCGGGACACAGAGTGGACACAGAGGGACACAGCGAGAAACAGCGGTGACAAAGGAGGGACACAGCAGGACACAGCGGGGACGCAGCGGGGGACACAGCGGGACACAGCCAGAAACAGTGGTAACAAAGCTGGGACACAGCGGGACACAGCAGTACACAGTGGGACACAGCTGGAGACACAGCGGGGACACAGCGGGACACAGCGGGACACACTGGGACTCAGCGGGGACACAGAGGGGACACAGCAAGGACACTGCGGGCGACAGAGCAGGACACAGCGGGACACAGCGGAGACAAAGCGGGACACAGCGGGGACACAGCGGGGACACAGAGGGACACAGCGGGACACAATGGGACTCAGCGGGGGACACATAGGGACACAGCGGGGGACATAAAAGTGGACACAGCGGGACACACCAGGACACAGCCGAATACAGCGGGGACACAGCGGGACACAGCGGGGACACAGTGGACACAGCGGGGGTCATAGAGAGGACAAAGCGGGTCACAGGGGGACAAAGCGGAGACACAGGGGGGACACTGCTGGGGACACAGTGGGACAGAGCAGTGGACACAGCGGGACACAGCGGGACACAGCGGGGACACAGCGGGGGACACAGCGAGGACACAGCGCGATACAGCGTGGACAAAGCGGCAGACAGTGGGTACACAGCAGACACAGCGGGGACACAGCGGGGACAAAGACGGGGACAGCAGGGAGACACATCGGGACACAGTGGGACACAGCGGGGACACAGCGGAACACAGCGGGGCCAAGGCAGTGGACACAACGGGACACAGCGGGAGACACAGTGGGACACAGCGCGACACAGCGGAGACACAGCAGGGGACACAGCGAGGACACAGCGGGACACACAATGTACACATCGGGGGACAGCGGGGACACAGCGGCACACAGCGGGACACAGTGGGGCACATAGCGGGGACACATGGGGACCCAGCGGGGACACAGCGGAGGACACAGCGCGGACACAGCGGGACACAACAGGGGACACAGCGAGGACATAGCGTGATACAGCGGAAGACACAGCGGGACACAGCGGGACACATCGGGGACACAGCGGGGACACAGCGGGACACAGCAGGCACACAGCAGGATACAGCGGGGGACAGATCGGGACACAGAGTGGACACAGAGGGACACAGCGAGAAACAGCGGTGACAAAGCAGGGACACAGCAGGACACAGCGGGGACACAGCGGGGACGCAGCGGGGGACACAGCGGGAGACAGCTAGACACAGTGGTGACAAAGCTGGGACACAGCGGGACACAGTGGGACACAGCTGGGGACACAGCGGGGACACAGCGGGACACAGCGGGACACAGCGGGACACAGCGGGACACACTGGGACTCAAAGGGGACACAGCAAGGACACTGCGGGGGACAGAGCAGGACACAGCGGGACACAGCGGAGACAAAGTGGGACACAGCGGGGACACAGCGGGACACAGTGGGACACAATGGGACTCAGCGGGGGACACAGAGGGACACAGCGGGGGACATAGAGGCGGACACAGCGGGACACAGCAGGGACACAGCGGGGGTCATAGAGAGGACACAGCGGGTCACAGGAGGACAAAGCGGAGACACAGGGGGGACACTGCTGGGGACACAGATGGACAGAGCAGGGGACACAGTGGGACATAGCGGGACACAGCGGGGACACAGCGGGGGACAAAGCGAGGACACAACGGGAAACAGCG
>NW_012307686.1:0-2619 GCF_000151885.1 Dipodomys ordii | reverse complement strand
GCTGTGGACACAACGGGACACAGTGGGGGCACATCCGGACACAGCGGGACACAGTGGGACACAGCGTTGACAAAGCGTGAGACACAGCGAGGGACAGAGCGGGAGACAGCGGGGGACACAGCGAGGACACAGAGGGACACAGCGGTGAAACAGCAGGGACTCAGCGGGGGACACAGCGGGAGACAAAGAGGGACACCACGGAACACAGCGGGACACAGCGGGAAACAGCAGTGACCCTGCGGGGACACAGTGGGACAGCGGGGGACACAGCGGGACACAGCGGGGGACACAGCGGGGGACAGCGGAGACAGAGAGTGGTCACAGCGAGACACAGCGGTGACACAGCTGGACACAGCGGGGTACACAGCGGGACACAGCGGGCACACAGCGGGGACACAGCAGGACACAGCGGGACACAGCGGGGACACAGTGGGACACAGCGGGACACAGTGGAGACACAGCGGGACACAGCTGGACACAGCGGGGACACAGCGGACACAGCGGGCACACAGCGGGGAACACAGCGGGACACAGCGGGACACAGCGGGGACACAGTGGGACACAGCGGGACAAAGTGGAGACACAGCGGGACACAGCAGGCACACAGCGGGGACACAGCAGACACAGCAGGACACAGCGGGGGACACAGCGGGACACAGTGGGGGACCCAGTGAGGACACAGCGGGACACAGCGGGACACAGCGGGGGACACAGCGGGGGACAGCGGAGACAGAGAGTGGCCACAGCGAGACACAGCGGTGACACAGCTGGACACAGCGGGGTACACAGCGGGACACAGCTGGCACACAGCAGGGACACAGCGGGACACAGCGGGACACAGCGGGGACACAGTGGGACACAGCAGGACAAAGTGGAGACACAGCGGGACACAGCAGGCACACAGCGGGGACACAGCAGACACAGCAGGACACAGCGGGGGACACAGCGGGACACAGTGGGGGACCCAGTGAGGACACAGCGGGACACAGCAGGGGACACAGCGAGGACACAGTGGGGGACACAGCGGGGGACAAAGCGGGACACAGCGGAGAACACAATGAGGACACAGCGGGCCACAGCGGGGGACACAGTGAGGACACAGCGGGGGACACAGCGGCACACAGCGGGGAACACAGCGAGGACACAAAGGCACCCAGCAGGACACAGCGTCGATACAGCGGGGACACAGGGTTACACAGCGTGGTACCCAGCTGTGGACACAACGGGACAGAGTGGGGGCACAGCGAGACACAGCGGGACACAGAGAGGACACAGCGGGACACATTGGTGACACAGCGGGGAAAACAGCAGGACAAAGCAGCGGACACAGTGGGGGACACAGCGCGACACAGCAAAGACATAGCATGGACACAGCAGTAGACACATCGGGACATAGCGGGAGACACAGCTGGGGACACAGTGGGGGACACAGCGCGACACAGCAAGACATAGCATGGACACAGCAGTAGACACATCGGGACATAGTGGGGGACACAGCTGGGGACACAACGGGACACAGCGGTGGACACAGCGAGGACACAGCAGGACCCACCGGGATCCAGCGGGGGACACAGCGAGGACACAGCAGGACACAGCGGGGGACACAGCGAGGACACAGCGGGGGACACAGCGGAACACAGCGGGGAACACAGCCAGGACACAGCGGGACCCAGCGGGACACAGCGTCGATACAGCGGGCACACAGCGTTACACAGCGTGGTACTCAGCTGTTGACACAACGGGACACAGTGGGGGCACAGCCGGACACAGCGGGACACAGTGGGACACAGCGGGGACAAAGCGTGAGACACAGCGAGGGACAGAGCGGGAGACAGCGGGGAACACAGCGAGGACACTGAGGGACACAGCGGGACACAGCGTTGATACAGCGGGGACACAGCATTACACAGCGTAGTACACATCTGTTTACACAACGGGACACAGTGGGGGCACAGCCGGACACAGTGGGACACAGTGGGACACAGCGGGGACAAAGCGTGAGACACAGCAGGGGACAGAGAGGGAGACAGCAGGGGACACAGCAAGGAAACAGCGGGACACAGCGGTGACACAGCGGGGACTCAGCGGTGGACACAGCGGGACACAGCGGGGGACACAGCGGGACACAGCGGGGGACACAGCGAGGACCCAGCGGGACCCAGTGGGATACAGCGTAGATACAGCGGGCACACATCGTTACACAGTGTGGTACACAGCCGTGGACACAACGAAATACAGTGGGGGCACAGCGGGACACAGCGGGACACAGCGGGACACAGCGGGGACAAAGCATGAGACACAGCGGGGGACAGAGCGGGAGACAGCGGGGGACACAGCGAGGACACAGCGGGACACAGCGGGGACTCAGCGGGGGACACAGCGGGAGACAAAGAGGGACACCACGGAACACAGCGGGACACAGCGGGAAACAGCAGTGACCCTGCGGGGACACAGTGGGACACAGCTGGGGACACAGCGGGACACAGAGGGGGACAGAGCGGGAAACAGAGGGGGACAGAGCGTGGGACACAGCGAGACACAGCAGGGACAAAGCTGGACACAGCGGGGTACACAGAGGGACACAGCGGGGACGCAGCGGGGAAACAGCGTGACACATGA
>NW_012307685.1:0-2619 GCF_000151885.1 Dipodomys ordii | reverse complement strand
CAGAACCTGAAGCAGAAGGAGAAGCAGAAGAAGCAGTATCTGGGGAAGCAGAATGAGAAGCAGAAGCGGAAAGAGAATCAAAAGCAGAAGGAGAAGCAGAAGAAACAGAAGAACAGAAGCAGTAGCAGTTGCAGCAGTAGGAGAAGCAGAAGGAAAAGCAGAAGAACGAGAAGGAGAAGGAAAAACAGAAGGAGAAGCAGAAAGAGAAGCAGAAGGAGAAGCAGAAGAAGGAGAAGCAGAAGCAGAAGAAGAAACATAAGGACAAGCACAAGCAGAAGGAGATGCAGAAGGAGAAGCAGGAGAAGCAGAAGAAGCAGAAGCAGAAGAAGAAGTAGAAGCAGGAGAAGGAGAAAGAAGAGCAGCAGAAGCAATAGGAGAAGCAGAAAGAGAAGCAGAAGCAGAATGAGAAGTAGAAAGAGAAGCAGTAGAAGAAGAAGAAGCAGGAAAAGCAGAAGCAGAAGAAAGAGAAGAAGAAGAAGAAGAAGAAGAAGAAGAAGAAGAAGAAGAAGAAGAAGAAGAAGAAGAAGAAGAAGAAGAAGAAGAAGAAAAGGAGAAGCATAAGGAGAAGCAGTAGAAGCAGAAGAAGCAGAAGCAGGAGAAGCAGAAGCAGAAGAAAAGGAATAAGCATAAGAAGCAGAATCAGAGGAAGAAGCAGTAGGAGCAGCAGAAGGAGAAGCAGAAGGAGAAACAGAAGGAGAAGCAGAAGAAGGAGAAGCAGAAGCAGAAGAAGTAGCAGAAGGAGAAGCAGAAGAAGATGCAGAAGGAGAAGCAGGAGAAGCAGAAGAAGGAGAAGCAGAAGGAGAATCAGAAGTAGGAGAAGAAGAAGGAGAAGGAAGGGCAGCAGAAGCAATAGGAGAAGCAGAAGGAGAAGCAGAAGCAGAATGAGAAGCAGAAAGAGAAGCATTAGAAGCAGAAGAAGCAGGAAAAGCAGAAGCAGAAGAAACAGAAGAAGCAGAAGAAACAGAAGAAGAAGAAGCAGCAGCAGCAGCAGCAGCAGCAGAAGAAGAAGAAGAAGAAGAAGAAGAAGAAGAAGAAGACAAAGAAGAAGAAGAAGAAGCATAAAGAGAAGCATAAGGAGAAGCAGTAAAAGCAGAAGAAGCAGAAGCAGGAGAAGCAGAAGCAGAAGAAAAAGAATAAGCAAAAGAAGCAGAAGCAGAAGCAGTGGGACAATCAGAAGAAGGAGAAGGAGAAGGAGCAGCAGAAGGAAAAGTTGAAGCAGAAAGAGAAGCAGAAACAGAAGGAGAAGAAGAACGAGAAACAGGAGAATCAGAAGAAGCAGAAGTAGAAGCAGAAAGAGGAGAAGGAGAAGCAGAAGGAGAATCAGAAGAAACAGAAGAAGAAGAAGCAGAAGAAACAGAAGCAAAAGAAACAGAAGAAGGAGAAGAGCAGAAGAAGAAGCAGAAGGAGAAGCAGAAAGAGAAGCAGAAGAAACAGGAGAAGCAGAAGCAGAAGAAACAGGAGAAGCCGAAGAAGCAGAAGCAGAATCTGAAGCAGGAGAAACAGAAGAAGCACAATCTGAAGCAGAAGCAGAAGAAACAGAAATATAGAATAAGCAGAAGCAGAAGCAGCAGGAGAAGCAGAAGAAGAAGACGGAGAAGGCGAGAGAGAAGGAGTAGGAGTAGGAGAAGCAAAAGGACAAGCAGAAGCAGAAAGAGAAGCAGAAGGAGAAGCAGCACGAGAAGTAGGAGAAGCAGGAGAAGCAGAAGCAGGAGAAGCAGAAGAAACAGAAGACGCAGAAGCAGAATGAGAAGCAGAAGGAGAAACTGAAGCAGAAGCAGAAGGAGAAGCATAAGCAGAAGGAGAAGCATAAGAAGGAGAAGGAGAAGCAGAAAGAGAAGCAGAACGAGAAGCAGAAGCAGGAGAAGCAGAAGCAGGAGAAGCAGAAGCAGAAGAAACAGAAGAAGGAGAAGAAGCAGAAGGAGAAGCAGAAACAGAAGGAAAAGCAGAAAGAGAAGCAGGAGAAGCAGAAGAAGCAGCAGCAGGAAAAGCAGAAGCAGAAGAAGCCGAAGAAGCAGAAGCAGAACCTAAAGCAGAAGGAGAAGCAGGAGAAGCAGAAGAAGCAGAACCTGGAGAAGCAGAAGGAGAAGCAGAAGCAGAAAGAGAAGCAAAAGCAGAAGGAGAAGCAGAAGAAACAGAAGAAGCAGAGGCAGTGGCAGAAGAAGCAGAAGATGCAGAAGCAGAAGGAGAAGCAGAAGGAAAAGCAGAAGAACGAGAAGGAGAAGGACAAGGAGAAACAGAAGGAGAAGCAGAAAGAGAAGCAGAAGAAGGAGCAACAGAAGGAAAAGCAGCAGGAGAAGCAGAAAGAGCAGCAGAAGGAGAAGCAGGAGATGCAGAAACAGGAGAAGCAGAAGCAGAAGAAACAGGAGAAGGACAAGAAGCAGAAGTAGAAGCAGAACCTGAAGCAGAAGGAGAAGCAGGAGAAGCAGAAGAAGCAGTATCTGGAGAAGCAGAATGAGAAGCAGAAGCGGAAAGAGAATCAAAAGCAGAAGGAGAAGCAGAAGAAACAGAAGAACAGAAGCAGTAGCAGTTGCAGCAGTAAGAGAAGCAGAAGGAAAAGCAGAAGACGAGAAGGAGAAAGAGAAACATAAGGAGAAGCAGAAAGAGAATCAGAAGAGAAGC
>NW_012307684.1:0-2619 GCF_000151885.1 Dipodomys ordii | reverse complement strand
CCTGCTCCTTCTTCTGCTTCTCTTTCTGCTTCTCCTTCTGTTTCTCCTACTCCTTCTCCTTCTCGTTCTTCTGCTTTTCCTTCTGCTTTTCCTTCTGCTTCTCCTTCTGCTTCTGCATCTTCTGGTTCTTCTGCTACTGCCTCTGCTTCTTCTGTTTTTTCTGCTTCCCCTTCTGCTTCTCCTTCTGCTTTTGCTTCTCTTTCTGCTTCCGCTTCTCCTTCTGCTTCTCCAGATTCTGCTTCTTCTGCTTCTCCTGCTTCTCCTTCTGCTTCAGGTTCTGCTTCTGCTTCTTCTGCTTCTGCTTCTCCTGCTGCTGCTTCTTCTGCTTCTCCTGCTTCTCTTTCTGCTTTTCCTTCTGTTTCTGCTTCTCCTTCTGCTTTTTCTCCTTCCTATGTTTCTTCTGCTTCTGCTTCTCCTGCTTCTGCTTCTTCTGCTTCTCCTGCTTCTCCTTCTCATTCTCCTTCTCTTTCTGCTTCTGCTTATCCTTCTGTTTCTCCTACTCCTAATCCTTCTCTTTCTCCTTCTCCTTCTTCTTCTTCTGCTTCTCCTGCTGCTTCTTCTTCTGCTTCTTCTGCTTTTTCTGTTTCTTCTTCTTCTGCTTCAGCTTCTGCTTTTCTGCTTCTCCTTCTGCTTCTTCTGCTTCTGCTCTTCTCCTTCTGTTTCTTCTGTTTCTGCTTCTCCTGCTTCTTCTTCTTCTGCTTCTCCTACTTCTCCTTCTGCTTCTCTTCTCCTTCTGCTTCTCCATCTCCTTCTCCTTCTCCTTCAATTTCTCGTGCTTCTCATTCTGCTTCTGCTTCTGCTTCTCCTGCTTCTGCTTCTTCTGTTTCTCCTTCTGCTTCTTCTTCTGCTTCTCTTTCTGCTTCTTATTCTGCTTCTGCTCCTCCTACTCCTAATCCTTCTATTTCTCCTTCTTCTTCTGCTTCTCGTTCTGCTTCTGCTTCTTCTGCTTGTTCGGTTTTTTCTGCTTCTGCTTTTCCAGCTTCTGCTGCTTCTGCTTCTCCTTCTGCTTCAGGTTCTCCTTCTGATTCTTCGGCTTCTTCTGTTTCTTCTGCTTCTGCTTCACCTGCTACTGCTTCTTCTGCTTCTCTTTCTGCTTCTCCTTCTGCTTCTGCTTCTCCTTCTGCTCCTTCTCCTTCTTCTGTTTCTTCTTCTTCTTCTTCTTCTCCCGCTTCTGCTTCTTCTGTTTCTCCTGCTTGTCCTTCTCCTTCTTCTGCTTCACTTTCTGCTTCTGCTTCTTCTGATTCTCCAACTTCTCCTTCTTCTTCTTCTATTTCTGCTTCTCTTTCTGCTTCTGCATTTCCTTCTGCTTCACCTTCTGCTGCTCCTTCTCCTTCTGTTTCTCCCTCTGCTTCTGCTTCTTATGCTCCTTCTTTTTCTTCTGGTTCTGCTTCTCCTGCTTCTGCTTCTTCTGCTTCTACTGCTTCTTCTTCTGCTTCTACTTCTCTTTCTGCTTCTGCTTCTCCTGCTTGTTTTTCTGCTTCTTCTGCTGCTTTTTCTACTTCTCCTTCTGCTTCTCTTTTTGCTTCTCCTTCTGCTTCTGCTTCTTCTGTTTCTCGTGCCTGAATTTCTGGTTCTACTTCTTCTGCTGCTTCTCCTTCTCCTTCTGCTTCTCCTTCTGCTTCTCTTTCTGCTTCTTCTCTTTCGGCTTCTCCTGCTTCTGCTTCTTGTCCTCCTCCTGCTTCTCTTTCTGCTTCTCATTCTGCTTCTCCTTCTGCTTCTGCTTCTCCTCCTTCTCCTTCTCCTACTTCTGCTTCTCTTTCAGCTTTTGCTTCTTCTGCTTCTCCTACTTCTCCTTCTGCATCTCCTTCTGCTTGTGCTTGTCCTTATGCTTCTTCTTCTGCCTCTGCTTCTCCTTCTCCTTCTTTTGCTTCACCTTTTGCTTCTGCTTCTTCTGCTTTTCCTGCTTCTCCTTCTGCTTCTGCTTCTTCTGCTTCTCCTTCTTCTTCTGCTTTACCTGCTTCTCTTTCTGCTTCTCCTTCTGCTTCTCCTTCTGTTTCTCCTTCTCCTTCTTGTTCTTCTGCTTTTCCTTCTGATTTTCCTACTGCTTCTGCTACAACTGCTACTGCTTCTACTTCTTCTGTTTCTTCTGCTTCTCCTTCTGCTTTTGATTCTCTTTCTGCTTCTGCTTCTCCTTCTGCTTCTCATTCTGCTTCTCCAGACTCTGATTCTTCTGCTTCTCCTGCTTCTCCTTCTGCTTCAGGTTCTGCTTCTGCTTCTTCGGATTCTTATGCTTCTGCTTCTCCTGCTTCTGCTTCCCCTCCTTCTCTTTCTGCTTCTCCTTCTGCTTCTGTTTCTTGTCCTTCTCGTGTATCTTCTGCTTCTGCTTCTCCTGTTTCTGCATCTCCTTCTGCTTGTGCTTGTCCTTATGCTTCTTCTTCTGCCTCTGCTTCTCCTTCTCCTTTTTTTGCTTCACCTTTTGCTTCTGCTTCTTCTGCTTTTCCTGCTTCTCCTTCTGCTTCTGCTTCTTCTGCTTCTCCTTCTGCATCTTCTTCTGCTTCTGCTTCTCCTTCTCCTTCTTCTGCTTCTCCTTCTGATTCTCCTTCTGCTTCTTCTTCTGCTTTACCTGCTTCTCTTTCTGCTTCTCCTTCTGCTTCTCCTTCTGTTTCTCCTTCTCCTTCT
>NW_012307683.1:0-2619 GCF_000151885.1 Dipodomys ordii | reverse complement strand
CGCTGTGTTTCCCGCTGTGTCCCGCTGTGTCCCGCGATGTGTCCTCGCTCTTTCCTCCGCTGTGTCCCGCAGTGTCCACGCTGGGTCCACCGCTGGGTCCCGCTGGGTCCCCCGCTGTGTCCCGCTGGGTCCCGCTGTGTCCCTGCTGTGTCCCGCTATGTCCTACTGTGTCCCCGCTTTGTGCCCGCTGTGTCCCGCTATGTACTCTGTTGGGTCCAGCTGTGTCACCGCTGAGTCTCGCTGTGTCCCCTCTCTGTCTCCGCTGTCCCCCGCTGTGTCCCGCTGTGTCCCCCGCTTTGTCCTGCTGTGTCCCCGCAGTGTCCCAGCTGTGTCCCGCCGTGTCACACTGTGTCCCGTGGTGTCCCTCTTTGTCCCCCTCTGTGTCCCCCGCTGAGTCCCCTCTGTGTCACCTCTGTGTCCCGCTGTGTCCTCGCTGTGTCCCCCGCTGTCTCCCGCTTTGTCCCCCGCTGTGTCCCGCTGTGTCCCGCTGTGTCCTCGCTGTGTCCCCCGCTGAGTCCCGCTGTGTCTCCGCTGTGTCCCCAGCTGTGTCCTGCTGTTTCCCGCTGTGTACCTCACTGTGTCCCGCTGTGTCCCCGCTGTATCGACGCTGGGTCCCGCTGGGTCTGCTGTGTCCTCCCTGTGTCCCCCGCTGTGTCCCGCTGGGTCCCACACTGTGTCCCACTGTGTCTACTGCTGTGTCCCCGCTGTGTCCCGCTGTGTCTATGCTTTGTCCCACGCTGTGTTCCGCTGTGTCCTCCCTGTGTTCCCAGCTGTGTCCTGCTGTGTCCCCCGCTGTGTCCCTGCTGTGTCCCCGCTGTGTCCGGCTGTGTCCCGCTGTGTACTCCTGTGTCCCCCGCTGAGTCCCGCTGTGTCCCCGCTGTGTCCCAATGTGTCCTCTCTGTGTCCCCCGCTGTGTCCCGCTGTGTCCCGCTGTGCCCCCACTGTGTTCCGTTGTGTCCACAGCTGTGTACCAAGCTGTGTAACGCTGTGTCCCTGCTGTATCGACGCTGTGTCCCGCTGAGTCCTCGCTGTGTTCCCCGCTGTGTCCCGCTGTCCCCCACTGTGTCCCCCGCTGTTTCCTCGCTGTATCCCCCACTGTGTCCCGCTGTGTCCTCGCTAGGTGCACCGCTGTGTCCAGCTGTGTCCCCCGCTGTGTCCCGCTGTGTCCCGCTGTGTCCCACACTGTCTCCCGCTTTGTCCCACGCTGTGTCCCGCTCTGTCAGGCTGTGTCCTCGCTGTGTCCCCCGCTGTGTCCCGCTGTGTCCCTGCTGTGTCCCAAGCTGTGTCCCGTTGTGTCCCGCTGTGTAACCCGCTGTGTCCCGCTATGTTCCCACAGTTTCCCCGCTGTGTCCCGCTGTGTCCCGCTAGTCCTCGCTGTGTCCCCCGCTGTGTCCCGTTGTGTCCCCAGCTGTGTCCCCAGCTGTGTCCCACTGTGTCCCCCGCTGTGTCACCCGCTGTGTCAGGTGGTGTCCCCCGCTGTGTCACCACTGTGTCCTGCTGTGACCTCGCTGTGTCCCCCGCTGTCTCCACTCTGTCCCCCACTCTGTCTCACGCTTTGTCCCCGCTGTGTCCCAGTGTGTACCGCTGTGTCCCGCTGTGCCCCCATTGTGTCCCGTTGTGTCTACAGCTGTGTACCACGCTGTGTAAAGCTGTGTCCCCGCTGTATTGAAGTTGTATCCCGCTGTGTCCTGCTGTGTCCTCGCTGTGTTCCCCGCTGTGTCCCGCTGTGTCCCCCGCTGTGTCCTCGCTGTGTCCTCCGCTGTGTCCCGCAGTGTCCACGCTGGGTCCCCCGCTGGGTCCCGCTGGGTCCCCCGCTGTGTCCCACTGTGTCCCGCTGTGTCCCTGCTGTGTCCCGCTATGTCCCACTGTGTCCCCGCTTTGTGCCCGCTGTGTCCCACTATGTACTCCGTTGGGTCCAGCTGTGTCACCGCTGAGTCTCGCTGTGTCCCCTCTCTGTCTCCGCTGTCCCCCTCTGTGTCCCGCTGTGTCCCCCGCTTTGTCCTGCTGTGTCCCCGCAGTGTCCCCGCTATGTCCCGCCGTGTCACACTGTGTCCCGTGGTGTCCCCCTTTATCCCCCGCTGTGTCCCCTGCTGAGTCCCATCTGTGTCAACTCTGAGTCCCGCTGTGTCTCCGCTCTGTCCCGAGCTGTGTCCTGCTGTTTCCCGCTGTGTACCTCACTGTGTCCCGCTGTGTCCCCGCTGAATCGACGCTGGGTCCCGCTGGGTCCTGCTGTGTCCTCCCTGTGTCCCCCGCTGTTTCCCGCTGGGTCCCACAATGTGTCCCACTGTGTCTACTGCTGTGTCCCCGCTGTGTCCCGTTGTGTCTATGCTTTGTCCCACGCTGTGTTCCGCTGTGTCCTCCCTGTGTTCCCAGCTGTGTCCTGCTGTGTCCCCCGCTGTGTCCCTGCTGTGTGCCCGCTGTGTCCGGCTGTGTCCCGCTGTGTACTCCTGTGTCCCCCGCTGAGTCCTGCTGTGTCCCCGCTGTGTCCCAATGTGTCCTCTCTGTGTCCCCCGCTGTGTCCCGCTGTGTCCAGCTGTGTCCCATGCTGTGTACCTTGCTGTGTCCCGCTGTGTCCCCCGCTTTGTCCCGCTGTGTCCCCGAAGTGTTCCCGCTGAGTCC
>NW_012307682.1:0-2619 GCF_000151885.1 Dipodomys ordii | reverse complement strand
AGAGGGGAAGCCGAAGAAGCAGAAGCAGGACCAGGCAGAAGGATTAGGATCCGGAAGAAGCAGAAGCAGAACCTGAAGCAGAAGGAGAAGCAGGAGGATGCAGAAGAAGCCGAATCTGGAGAAGCAGAATGAGAAGCTGAAGTAGAAGCAGAAGCAGAAGCAGAAAGAAAATCAAAAGCAGAAGGAGAAGAAGAAGAAACAGAAGAAGCAGAAGCAGTAGCAGTTGCAGGAGAAGCAGAAGAAGAAGCAGAAGGAAAAGCAGAAGAACGAGAAGGAGAAAGAAAAACAGAAGCAGAAGCAGAAGGAGAATCAGAAGGAGAAGCAGAAGAAGCAGAAGGAGAAGCAGAAGGAGAAACAGAAGCAGAAGAAACAGCAGAAAGAGAAGCAGAAACAGAAGAAGATGCAGAAGGAGAAGCAGGAGAAGCAGAAGAAGCAGAAGCAGAAGCAGAAGTAGAAGAAGGAGAAGGAGAAGGAAGAGCCGCAGAAGCAATAGGAGAAGCAGAAAGAGAAGCAGAAGAAGAATGAGAAGCAGAAAGAGAAGCAGTAGAAGCAGAAGAAGCAGGCAATGCAGAATCAGAAGAAAGAGAAGAAGAAGAAGACGAAGAAGAAGAAGAAGAAGAAGAAGAAGAAGAAGAAGAAGAAGAAGAAGAAGAAGCAGCAGCATAAGGAGAAACATAAGGAGAAGCATAAGGAGAAATATAAGGAGAAGCAGTAGAAGCAGAAGCAGGAGAAGCAGAAGCAGAAAAAAAAAGAATAAGCAAAAGAAGCAGAAGCAGAAGCAGTGGGAGAAGCAGAAGAAGGAGAAGGAGCAGCAGAAGGAGAAGGAGAAACAGAAAGAGAAGCCGAAACAGAAGGAGAACAAGAAGGAGAATCAGGAGAATCAGAAGAACAGAAGTAGAAGCAGAAAGAGGAGAAGAACGAGAAGCAGAAGTAGAATCAGAAGAAACAGAAGAAGAAGAAACAGAAGCAAAAGAAACAGAAGAATAAGAGCAGAAGCAGAAGGAGAAGCAGAAGCAGAAGGAGAAGCAGAAAGAGAAGCAGGAGAAGCAGAAGAAGCAGCAGCAGGAGAAGCAGAAGAAACAGGAGAAGCCGATGAAGCAGAAGCAGAATCTGAAGCAGAAGGAGAAACAGAAGAAGCACAATCTAAAGCATAAGCAGAAGAAACAGAAATAGCAGAAGCAGCAGAAAAAGCAGAAGAAGAAGATGGGGAAGGCGAAAGAGGAATATTAGGAGTAGGAGAAGCAAAAGGATAAGCAGAAGCAGAAAGAGACGCAGAAGGAGAAGCAGCAAGAGAAGTAGGAGAAGCAGGAGAAGCAGAATAAACAGAAGACGCAGAAGCAGAATGAGAAGCTGAAGGAGAAATTGAAGCAGAAGCAGAAGGAGAAACAGAAGCAGAAGGAGAAGCAGAAGAAGGAGAAGGAGAAGGAGAAGCAGAAAGAGAAGCCGAAAGAGAAGCAGGAGAAGCAGAAGCAGGAGAAGCAGAAACAGAAGAAGGAGAAGAAACAGAAGGAGAAGCAGAAACAGAAGAAAAAGCAGAAAGAGAAGCAGGAGAAGCAGAAGAAGCAGCAGCAGGAGAAGCAAAAGCAGAAGCAGAACCTGAAGCAGAAGGAGAAGCAGGAGAAGCAGAATCTGGAGAAGCAGAAGGAGAAGCAGAAGCAGAAAGAGAAGCAAAAGCAGAAGGAGAAGCAGAACTAGAAGCAGAAGAAACAGAAGAAGCAGAGGCAGTAGCAGAAGAAGCAGAAGATGCAGAAGCTTAAGGAGAAGCAGAAGGAAAAGCAGAAGAACGAGAAGGTGAAGGAGAAGGAGAAACAGAAGGAGAAGCAGAAAGAGCAGCAGAAGGAGGAGCAGGAGATGCAGAAACAGGAGGAGCATAAGCAGAACATACAGGAGAAGGACAAGAAGCAGAAGCAGAAGGAGAAGCAGATACAGAAGGAGAAGCAGAAAGAGAAGGAGGGGAAGCAGAAGAAGCTGAAGCAGGAGAAGCAGAAGCATAAGAATCAGAAGAAGCAGAAGGAGAACCTGAAGCAGAAGGAGAAGCAGGAGAAGCAGAAGAAGCAGAATCTGGAGAAGCAGAAGGAGAAGCAGAAGCAGAAAGAGAATCAAAAGCAGAAGGAGAAGCAGAAGAAACAGAAGAAGTAGAAGCAGTAGCAGTTGTAGCAGAAGCAGAACGAGAAGCAGAAGGAAAAGCAGAAGAACAAGAAGGAGAAGGAGAAACAGAAGGAGAAGCAGTAGGAGAATAAGAAGGAGAAGCAGAAGAAGGAGAAGCAGAAGCAGAAGAAGATGCAGAAGGAGAAGCAGAAGAAGCAGAAGATGAAGGAGAAGCAGAAGTAGGAGAAGGAGAAGGAGGAGAAGCAGAAGCAGAAGGAGAAGCAGAAGCGGAATGAGAAGCAGAAAGAGAAGCAGGAGAAGCACAAGAAGCAGAAGCAGGAGAGGCCGATAGAGAAGAATCCGATGAAGCAGATTCCAATCAGAGGTAAAAGCGAAGTCAGAGGAGAAGCAGCAGAAGAAGTATATTCGATATTCATGCAAGAGATACTGAAGAAGTCTGATGCGAATGCAGAAGGGGTATCAAAAGGGGATGAGACGGGAAAAGTATACAAGCCGCCAGAAAGGGGAATC
>NW_012307681.1:0-2619 GCF_000151885.1 Dipodomys ordii | reverse complement strand
AAGCAGAAGCAGAAGGAGAAGCAGAAACAGAAGGAAAAGCTTTAAATAGAAGCAGGAGCAGCAGAAGAAGCAGCAGCAGGAGAAGCAGAAGCAGAAGAAACCGAAGAAGCAGAAGCAGAACCTGAAGCATAAGGAGATACAGGAAAAGCAGAAGAAGCAGAATCTGGAGAAGCAGAAGGAGAAGCAGAAGCAGAAAGAGAAGCAAAAGCAGAAGGAGAAGCAGAAGGAGAAGCAGAAGAAACAGAAGAAGCAGAGGCAGTAGCAGAAGAAGCAGAAGATGCAGAAGCAGAAGGAGAAGCAGAAGCAGTAGTAGAAGCAGAAGAAGGAGGAGCAGAAGGAGAAGCATAAAGAGAAACAGAAGGAGAAGCAGGAGAAGCAGAATCAGAAGAAATAGAAGAAGGAGAAGAAGCAGAAGCAGAAAGAGAATCAGAAACAGAAGGAGAAGCAGATAAAGAAGCAGAAGAAGCCGAAGAAGCAAAAGCAGAACCTAAAGCAGAAGGAGAAGCAGGAGAAGCAGAAAAAGCAGAATCTGGAGAAGCAGAAGGAGAAGCAGAAGGAGAAGCAGAAGCAGAAAGAGATGCAAAAGCAGAAGGAGAAGCAGAAGCAGAGGCAGTTCAGAAGAAGCAGTAGATGCAGAAGCAGAAGCAGAATCAGAAAGAGAAGCAGATGAATAGCAGATGAACGAGAAGGAGAGAAACAGGAGAAGCAGAAAGAGAAGCAGAAGATGGAGCAGGAGAAGGATAAGCAGCAGGAGAAGCAGTAAGAGGAGCAGAAGGAGAAGCAGGAGATGCAGAAACAAGAGATGCAGAAGCAGAGGAAACACGAGAAGGACAAGAAGCAGAAGCAGAAGGAGAAGCAGAAACAGAAGGAAAAGCAGAAACAGAAGGAGGGGAAGCAGAAGAAGCAGAAGCAGGAGAAGCAGAAGCATAAGAATCCGAAGAAGCAGAAGCAGAACCTGAAGCAGAAGGAGAAGCAGGAGAAGCAGAAGAAGCAGAATCTAGAGAAGCAGAATGAGAAGCAGAAGGAGAAGAAGAAGCAGAAAGAGAATCAAAAGCAGAAGGAGAAGCAGAAAAACAAAAGAAGTAGAAGCAGTACCCTTTGTAGCAGAAGCAGAAGGAGAAGCAGAAGGAAAAGCAGAAGAACAAGAAGGAGAAGGAGAAACAGAAGGAGAAGCAGAAGGAGAAGCAGAAAGAGAAGCAGGTAAAGCAGAAGAAGAAGCAGAAGGAGAATAAGAAGGAGAAGCAGAAGAAGGAGAAGGAGAAGGAGAAGCAGGAAAAGCAGAAGAAGCAGAAGCAAAAGGAGAAGCAAAAGAAGGAGAAGGAGAAGCAGAGGCAGAAGAAGAAGCATAAGGACAAACACAAGCAGAAGGAGATGCAGAAGGAGAAGCAGGAGAAGCAGAAGAAGCAGAAGCTGAAGGAGAAACAGAAGTAGGAGAAGGAGAAGGAGGAGAAGCAGAAGCAGAAGGAGAAGCAGAAGCAGAATGAGAATGAGAAAGAGAAGCAGGAGGAGGACAAGAAGCAGAAGCAGGAGAAGCCGAAAGAGAAGAAGCAGAAACAGAAGCAGAAGGAGAAGCAGAAGCAGAAGGAGAAGCAGCAGAAGAAGTAGAACCAGAAATTCAGACAGCAGAAACAGAAGAAGCAGAAGCAGAAGGAGAAGCCAAAAGAGAAGCAGAAGAAGAAGTAGTAAAAACAGCAGAAGAAGCAGAAAAACAAGCAGGAGAAGCAGAAGCAGGAAGAGAAGTAGAAGCAGAAGAAGCAGAAGAAGAAGAAGAAGCAGTAGAAGCATAAGAAGCAGAAGCAGGAGAAGCAGAAGCAGAAGAAAAAGAAGAAGCATAAGAAGCAGAAGCAGAGGGAGAAACAGAAGAAGGAGAAAGAGCAGCAGAAGGTGAAGCAGAAGGAGATGCAGAAGCAGAAAGCGAAGCAGAAACAGAAGGAGAAGAAGGAGAAGTTGGAGAATCAGATGAAGCAGAAGCAGAAGGAGAAGAAGAAGGAGAAGAATCAGAATCAGAAGAAGCAGAAGCAGAAGCAGAAATAGAAAGAGAAGCCGACGAAGAGAAGCAGAACGAGAAGCAGGAGAAGCAGGAGAAGCACAAGCGGGAGAAGCAGAAGAAGAAGAAACAGAAGAAGGAGAAATAGAAGCAGGAAAAGCAGAAGAAGCAGAAGCAGGAAAAGCAGAAGGAGAAGAAACGGAGAAGGAGAAGAAGCTGAAGCTGAAGCGAAAAAGAAGGAGAAGCGGAAAGAGAAAGAGGGAAGAAGAAGAAGCAGAAGCAGGAGAAACAGAAGCATAAGAATCCGAAGAAGCAGAAGCAGAACCTGAAGCAGAAGGAGAAGCAGAAGAAGCCGAATCTGGAGAAGCAGAATGAGAAGCTGAAGTAGAAGCAGAAGCAGAAGCAGAAAGAGAATCAAAAGCAGAAGGAGATTCTTATTATTCTTATTAATTAGAAGCAGATGAAGTTGCAGCAGAATCAGAAGGTGAATCAGAAGGATATGCAGAAGAACTAGAATGATATGGGGATCTTATGGATATTCTAAGGAGAATCTTATGGATTACTCTAATACGCTTATGGAGAAGCATATGGTTAATCTTTTGTCGAAAGAACTGCTTGAATGAGAATCCTAA
>NW_012307680.1:0-957 GCF_000151885.1 Dipodomys ordii | reverse complement strand
CCCGGGTTGGGAGCGACCGTTTTCCCCACGGGCTTTCCGGGGGCCTTGGGCGGGTCAGGACGGCTAACCCACCCGAGGGCAGCGAGTACATATTTTCCAAGAAAAAGAAAGCTCCGAACATGCTGTTCAGATCTTGGGGGCCCTGCCCCTTCCACAGGTTCAAGCGCGGAGAAGCACGCGGGTGGGGAAATGAACCCCGCGGAAGAGCCAGCCGCACGGTCGGGTGCGGGGCGCTTCTCCCCGGGAGCGACCCCGTCCATGCTCGCTAACAATGGTGCCCACAGCGGCTGAGACACGGACGAGGGCCGGCCGCGCGCCCCGTCCACGCCGCACCCCGGCACGCGGGCAGCGCGGGCTCCCCGGTCCCGCACGCCGAGCCCGCAGGACGCGCGGCGCAGGGGTCGTCGCCTCGGACTCGGGCACCGCCGGGGCCGCAGAGAGAGGGGCGGGGCCTGGCGAGGGGCGGGGCGGGGCCGCCGAGACCGGCCTGGAAACTGCTGGAAGGATCGATCGCAGCACCGCCGCTCCCTCCGCCGCAAGCCCGCAAAAAGTCCCCGCCGGCCCGGGCGGCGCCCCTCCCCCGCCGCGGCCCCGCACCCCGGCCCCCGGCTGGGGCCGTGTGCGCCCCGGGAGCCGGGCTGGGGCCGGATGCGGGTGTGCACGGCAGGCCTCGGGATCTGGGAGCGGCAGTGGCGGTGCTCCCCAGGGCCGGCTCTGACTGCGCAGGACTCGGGGGAACAATAGGGCCGCGCCGTCGCCCACCCCGCACACCACACAGCACTCCAGCGTCCCGGTTTGACGAGGCCACGTCCTGACGTGACTGGCGGGGCTGCGAACTGGAGGGAGGCTTCCGTCCCGGAGGCCGCGGCGGCCCCGGCCTCCCTCTCCTCCATCTCTCGCCCCCCATCGCTCGCTGCTCCCCGCTTCTCCGGCCTCCCCTCCCCCGCCCGCTCCTGA
>NW_012307679.1:0-2619 GCF_000151885.1 Dipodomys ordii | reverse complement strand
AGGAGAAGGAGAAACAGAAGGAGAAGCATGAAGGAGAATCAGAAGGAGAAGCAGAAGAAGCAGAAGGAGAAGCAGAAGCAGAAGAAGCAGAAGGAGAAGCAGAAGGAGAAACAGAAGCAGAAGAAGCAGCAGAAGGAGAAGCAGAAGCAGAAGAAGATGCAGAAGGAGAAGCAGGAGAAGCAGAAGAAGCAGAAGCAGAAGGAGAAGTAGAAGTAGGAGAAGGAAGAGCCGCAGAAGAAATAGGAGAAGCAGAAGCAGAATGAGAAGCAGAAAGAGAACCAGTAGAAGCAGAAGAAGCAGGAAAAGAAGAAGCAGAAGAAAGAGAAGAAGAAAGAGAAGAAGAAGAAGAAGAAGAAGAAGAAGAAGAAGAAGAAGAAGAAGAAGAAGAAGGAGGAGGAGGAGGAGGAGGAGGAGGAGGAGGAGGAGGAGGAGGAGGAGGAGGAGAAGGAGAAGCATAAGGAGAAGCAGTAGAAGCAGAAGAAGCAGAAGCAGGAGAAGCAGAAGCAGAAGAAAAAGAATAAGCAAAAGAAGCAGAATCAGAGGGAGAAGCAGAAGAAAGAGAAGGAGCAGAAGGAGAAAGAGAAGCAGAAGGAGAATCAGAAGGAGAAGCAGAAGAAGGAGAAGCAGAAGCAGAAGAAGCAGCAGAAGCAGAAGCAGAAGAAGATGCAGAAGCAGAAGGAGAAGCAAGAGAAGCAGAAGAAGCAGAAGCAGAAGGAGAAACAGAAGTAGGAGAAGGAGAAGGAGAAGGAAGGGCAGCAGAAGCAATAGGAGAAGCAGAAGGAGAAGCAGAAGCAGAATGAGAAGCAAAAAGAGAAGCAGTAGAAGCAGAAAAACCAGGAGAAGAAGAAGAAAGAGAAGAAGAAGAAGAAGAAGAAGAAGAAGAAGAAGAAGAAGAAGAAGAAGAAGAAGAAGAAGAAGAAGAAGAAGAAGAAGAAGAAGAAGAAGAAGAAGAAGAAGAAGGAGAAGCATAAGGAGAAGCATAAGGAGAAGCAGTAGATGCAGGAGAAGCAGAAGAATTATAATAAGCAAAAGAAGCAGAAGCAGAAGCAGTGGGAGAAGCAGAAGAAGGAGAAGGAAAAGGAGCAGCAGAAGGAGAAGCAGAAGCAGAAAGAGAAGCAGAAACAGAAGGAGAACAAAAGGAGAAGCAGGAGAATCAGAAGAAGCAGAAGTAGAAACAGCAAGAGAAGTAGAAGAAGGAGAAGCAGAAGTAGAATCAGAAGAAACAAAAGAAGAAGAAGAAGAAGAAACAGAAGCAAAAGAAACAGAAGAAGGAGAAGAGCAGAAGCAGAAGCAGAAGGAAAAGAAGAAGCAGAAGGAGAAGCAGAAAGAGAAGCAGGAGAAGCTGAAGAAGCAGGAGAAGAAGAAGCAGAAGAAACAGGAGAAGCCGAAGTAGCAGAAACAGAATCTGAAGCAGAAGGAGAAATAGAAGAAGCACAATCTGAAGCAGAAGCAGAAGAAACAGAAATAGTAGAATAAGCAGAAGCAGAAGCACCAGGAGAAGCAGAAGAAGAAGGAGAAGGCGAAAGAAAAGGATTAGGCGTAGGAGAAGCAAAAGGATAAGCAGAACCAGAAAGAGACGCAGAAGGAGAAGCAGCACGAGAAGTAGGAGTAGCAGGAGAAGAAGAAGCAGGAGAAGCAGAAGAAACAGAAGGCGCAGAGGCAGAATGAGAAGTAGAAGGAGAAAATGAAGCAGAAGCAGAAGCAGAAGGAGAAGGAGAAGCAGAAGCAGAAGAAGAATCAGAAGAAGGAGAAGGACAAGGAGAAGGAGAAAGAGAAGTAGAAAGAGAAGCAGAACGAGAAGCAGGAGAAGCAGAAGCTGGAGAAGCCGAAGCAGAAGAAACAGAAGAAGGGGAAGAAGCAGAAGCAGAAGGAGAAGCAGAAACAGAAGGAAAAGCAGAAAGAGAAGCAGGAGAAGCAGAAGAAGCAGCAGCAGGAGAAGCAAAAGTAGAAGAAGCCGAAAAAGAAAAACCAGAACCTGAAGCAGAAGGAGAAGCAGAAGAAGCAGAATCTGGAGAAGCAGAAGGAGAAGCAGAAGCAGAAAGAGAAGCAAAAGCAGAAGGAGAAGCAGAAGAAACAGAACAAGCAGAGGCAGTAGTAGAAGAAGCAGAAGATTCAGAAGCAGAAGGAGAAGCAGAAGGAAAAGCAGAAGAACTAGAAGGAAAAGGAGAAACAGGAGTAGAAGCAGAAAGAGAAGCAGAAGAAGGAGCAGTAGAAGGAAAAGCGGCAGGAGAAACAGAAAGAGCAGCAGAAGGAGAAGCAGGAAATGCAGAAACAGGAGAAGAACAAGCAGAAGAAATAGGAGAAGGTCAAGAAGCAGAAGAAGAAGGACAAGCAGAAAGAGAAGGAGGGGAAGCAGAAGAAGCAGAAGCAGGAGAAGCAGAAGCATAAGAATCTGAAGAAGCAGAAGCAGAACCTGAAGTAGAAGGAGAAGCAGGAGAAGCAGAAGAAGCAGAATCTTAAAAGCAGAATGAGAAGCAGAAGGAGAAGGAGAAGTAGAAAGAGAATCAAAAGCAGAAGGAGACGCAGGAAATGCAGAAATAGGAGAAGAATAAGTAGAAGAAACAGAAAAAGGATAAGAAGTAGAAGTAGAAGTAGAAGTAGAAAGAGAAGGAGGGGAAG
>NW_012307678.1:0-2620 GCF_000151885.1 Dipodomys ordii | reverse complement strand
TTTAATATCTTTTTATCTTCCAGCCCCTGCTTCCTGACCGGATGGTGATATCTGAAGCACTCAGCGGCAACCAGACAGCCAGAGGGGAACGCGAGCCATCCATGCAGGTGGCGTAACCGTCCATCCTCACCCCCCCCCCGCAGGCGATTACTCGACCACGACCTCCGACCCCCCCCGCACCAAAATCCACAACCCTACCCTCGGAACAAAATAAAACAAATTTGCTTGAATCTCACGCTGCCTTTTGTTTGTAATTGACGCAATAGGCGAAGGGGAGGGATCTCATTTCTTGTGCCTGACGGGGGTGAGGGGGGAGGGGGCGGGGGAATTGGAGAGGAGAGAAGAGGGGGCAGAGGGCATCTCAGTGTATCTGTGTGTGTGCGTGCGCGCATCTTTGAGGAAACTCAAAGATCGGACGCGAAAGAGCATGTATGTAGTCCAGCCGGACCAATTCACCACGTCTCTGTCTCTTGTCTCTCTGTTTCTGTTTCTCTATTTCTCTCTGTGTCTCTCTTTGTCTCTGTCTGTCTGTCTGTCTGTCTGTCTGTCTGTCTGTCTCTCTCTCTCTCTCGTTTGAAATCTCTCTCCCGCCCACCCACCCGCCCCCACTCCCTTCCTCCTTTTCCTCTCGACTTGCCAGTCCATCCTGGGGCTTGAGCTACTGTACTGGCGCTCCAACACACAACGGTCCCACTCCGAGCCTGCCTGCCTGCCTGCCTGCCTATGCATGGGCCCCATACTCCAACGAGGCACATCATCATCCCCACCCCACCCCTTCTCTGAAAAGAAGGCAGTCTCTCTCGGGGCCAGCCAGCCTGGGCCGGTTTTCTCAGTCAGTCAGTGCGTGGTTTGTTTGTTCTTTTTTTTTCCCCCATGCATTTCATGAGAGAAAACTGCAATTCACAAAACCACCAGTAGATGGCGCGCGTTCGCCGTCGACAAGGTGGATGGGGCGGCGGGAGGGGCAAAACACGGGTCGGGTCAGTCACTCACTCAGTCAGTCAGTCCTCACCTACCCGGCAGTGGGGAGTGAGAGTTCTGACATACACATACATATAGGTTGTTATGATTCATTATTATCATCATTTGCTTTTCCTCTGTCGTAGCCATGCCCCCCTCCCCCCGCCCCCCCCGCCTTCGGGCTTCCCTGGAGTCCTGCTCCTAATTATCTCTTTAATATCTCTTTATCTTCCAGCCCCTGCTTCGTGACCGGATGGTGATATCTGAAGCACTCAGCAGCAACCAGACAGCCAGAGGGGAACGCGAGCCATCCATGCAGGTGGCGTAACCGTCCATCCTCACCCCCCCACCCCCGCAGGCGATTACTCGACCTCGACCAGGACCTCTGACCCCCCCCCCCGCACCAAAATCCACAACCCTACCCTCGGAACAAAATAAAACAAATTTGCTTGAATCTCACGCTGCCTTTTGTTTGTAATTGACGCAATAGGCGAAGGGGAGGGATCTCATTTCTGGTGCCTGACGGGGGGGGAGAGGGGAGGGGGCGCGGGAATTGGAGAGGAGAGAAGAGGGGGCAGAGGGCATCTCAGTGTATCTGTGTGTGTGCGTGCGTGCATCTTTGAGGAAACTCAAAGATCGGACGCGACAGAGCATGTATGTAGTCCTGCCGGACCAATTCACCACGTCTCTGTCTCTTGTCTCTCTGTTTCTGTTTCTCTATTTCTCTCTCTGTGTCTCTCTTTGTCTCTGTCTGTCTGTCTGTCTGTCTGTCTGTCTGTCTTTCTCTCTCTCTCTCTCGTTTGAATTCTCTCTCCCGCCCGCCCGCCCACCCGCACTCCCTCCCTCCTTTTCCTCTCGACTTGCCAGTCAATCCTGGGGCTTGAGCTACTGTACTGGCGCTCCAACACACAACGGTCCCACTCCGAGCCTGCCTGCCTGCCTGCCTGCCTATGCATGGGCCCCATACTCCAACGAGGCACATCATCATCCCCACCCCACCCCTTCTCTGAAAAGAAGGCAGTCTCTCTCGGGGCCAGCCAGCCTGGGCCGGTTTTCTCAGTCAGTCAGTGCGTGGTTTGTTTGTTCTTTTTTTTCCCCCATGCATTTCATGAGAGAAAACTGCAATTCACAAAACCACCACTAGATGGCGCGCGTTCGCCGTCGACAAGGTGGATGGGGCGGCGGGAGGGGCCAAACACGGGTCGGGTCAGTCACTCACTCAGTCAGTCAGTCCTCACCTACCCGGCAGTGGGGAGTGAGAGTTCTGACATACACATACATATAGGTTGTTATGATTCATTATTATCATCATTTGCTTTTCCTCTGTCGTAGCCATGACGACGGGGAGGGGGGAGGGCGGGGTTTCGACCGCCAGCCGACGTGTTGCGGAGGGGGGTTATATCTTATGCCTTGGTTGTCATCTCGCACAAAGGCCCACCCCTGTTTGTCCCCCTCGACAAGTATTAATATCTCTATCTATTGAATGCATTCATGCTATGACTCTCACTATCCCCTTATATGATCACGATACTACCAAAGGGGAATCTTAATGCAGGATACCTACACTTTTACAAACAAGATTTTCTGGTGTCGCGCACACACTAAGTACTTTACAACGCATATTTAATAACATTTCATTCCCCCGACTTTTCCGGGCACC
>NW_012307677.1:0-2620 GCF_000151885.1 Dipodomys ordii | reverse complement strand
AGGACACAGTGGGACACAGCGTGGGACAAAGCGGGAGACAGCAGGGGACACAGCGAGGACACAGCGGGACACAGCGGCGACACATAGAGGACTCAGCGGGGGACAGAGTGGGGGACAGAGCGGGACACAGGGGGACATTGCGGGGCACAGCGGGGGACACAGCGGGACACAGCGGGGGACCCAGCGGGACCCAGCGGGACACAGCGGGACACTGCGGGGCACAGCGGGGGACACAGCGGGACACAGGGGGGACACAGGGAGGACACAGCTTAACACAGCATGGGACAAAGCGAGGACACAGCGGGACACAGCGAGACACAGCGGGGACCCAGCAGTGGACACAGCGGGACACAGCGGGGGACAAAGCGGGACACCAAGGAACACAACAGGACACAGCGTGAAACAGCGGTGAACCTGCGGGGACACAGCGGGACACAGCGGGGGACACAGCGGGACACAGCGGGACACAGCGGGGGACACAGCGGGACACAGCGTCTATAGAGCGGGAACACAGCGGGACACAGCGGTGACACAGCGGGTCCCAGCAGGGACACAACAAGGACACAGCGGATGACACAGCGGGACACAGCGGGACACAGAGGGGGACACAGTGAGGGACACAGCTTGGGACACAGCGGGACACAGCGGGGGACACAGCGGGACACAGCGGGGACGCGGAGGGGACTCAGCAGTGGACATAGCGGGGGACAAAGCGGGACACCACATGACACAGTGGGACACAGCGGGACACAGCGCGGACACTGCGGGGACAAAGCGGGACAAAGCGGGGACCCAACGGGACACAGCGGGACACAGCTAGACCCAGCGGGGAAACAGGGGGGACACAGTGGGACACAGCGAGGACACAGCGGGACACAGCGGGACACTGTGGGGCACAGCGGGGGACACAGCGGACACAGCGGGGGACACAGGGAGGACACAGCGGAACACAGCATGGGACAATGCGAGGACACAGCGGGAAACAGCGAGACACAGCGGGACCCAGCGGGGACCCAGCAGTGGACACAGCGGGACACAGCGGGGGACAAAGCAGGACACCATGGAACATAGCAGGAAACAGCGTGAAACAGCGGTGAACCTGCGGGGACACAGCGGTACAAAGTGGGGGACACAGCGGGACCCAGCGGGACACAGCGGGGGACACAGCCGGACACAGCAGGGACCCAGGGGACCCAGCAGGACACAGGGGGGGACACAGCTGGACACAGAGGGACACAGCGGGGGACACAGCAGGGACACAGTGGGACACAGTAGGACACAGCGTGGGACAAAGCGGGAGACAGCGGAGGACACAGCGAGGACACAGCTGGACACAGCGGGGACACAGAGGGGACTCAGCAGGGGACATAGAGGGGAAAAAGCGGGACACCACGGGACACAGTAGGACACAGCGGGACACAGCGGGGACACTGCGGGACACAGCCGGGGGACACAGCAGTGGACAGCGGGGGACAGAGAAGGGACACAACGGGACACAGAGGGGACACAGCTGGACACAGAAGGGTACACAGCGGGGCACAGCGGACACACAATGGGGACAGAGCTGGACACAGAGGGACACAGATGGGACAGAGCGTGACACAGCGGGACACAGCGGGACACAGCAGAGGACTCAGCAGGACACAGCGGGGGACACAGGGAAGACACAGCTGGACACTGAGGGAGACAGAGCGAGGACACAGCCGGACACAGCGAAACGCAGCGTGACACAGTGGGGACACAGCAGTGGACACAGCGGGACACAGCCGGTGACACAGAGGGACACAGCGGGGTACACAGCAAGGACAAAGCGGGACACAGCGGGGGACACAGCGAGGACACAGCGGGACACAGCGGTGACACAGCGGGACACAGCTGGGGACACTGCGGGACACAGCGGGACACAGCGGGGACACAGCAAGGACACAGCGGGGGACACAGCGGGACACAGCCGGACAAAGCCGGGGACACAGCGGGACACAGCGAGAGACACAGCGGGGGACACAGCGGGACACAGCGGGGAACAAAGAGAGGACACAGCGGGACACAGCGTCGATAAAGCGGGGACACAGCGGGACACAGCGGTGACACAACGGGACTCAGCGGGGGACACTGCAGGACCCAGCGGGACACAGCGGGGACACAGCTAGGACACAGCGGGGGACACAGCGGGACACAGCGGGACACAGCGGGGGACACAGCGGGGGACACAGCGGGACACAATGGGGAACACAGAGAGAGACACAGCAGGACCCAGCGAGACACAGCGTCGATACAGCAGGGACACAGCGGGGTACACAGCTGTTGACACAACGGGACACAGTGGGGGACACAGCGGGACACAGCGGGGCACAGCAGGGACAAAACGGGAGACACAGTGGGGAACAGAGCAGGACACAGCGGGGGACACAGAAAGGACACAGTGGGGACACAGCGAAACTCAGCCGGGGACACAGCGGGGGACAAAGCGGGACACCACGGGACACAGTGGGACACAGCGGGACACAGCGGGGTCACTGCGGGACACAGTGGGGGACAAAGCGGGACACAGCGGGACACAGCGGGGACGCAGCGGGACACAGCGGGACACGGCGGGACACAGCGGGGGACACAGCGGGAC
>NW_012307676.1:0-2620 GCF_000151885.1 Dipodomys ordii | reverse complement strand
GCTGTGTCCCTCTGCGTCCCGTTGTGTCCCGCTATGTCCCCCACTGTGTCCCGTTGTGTCCGCAGCTGTGTACCCCGCTGTGTCCCCGCTCTATCGACGCTGTGTCCCTCGCTGTGTCCCGCTGTGTCACCCGCTTTGTCCCGCTGTGTCCTCCCTGTCTCCCCCGCTGTGTTCCGCTGTGTCCCCGGCTGTGTCCCGCTGTGTCCCCTGCTGTGTCACTGCTATGTCCCGCTGTGTTCCACTGTGTCCTGCTGTGTCCTTGCTGTGTCTCCCTCAGTGTCCCGCAGTGTCCTCGCTGTGTCCCCCACTGTGTCCTGCTTTGTCCACTGCTGTGTCCCGCTGTGTACCCCTCTGTGTCACCCGCTCTGTCCCTGCTGTGACCCGCTGTGTCCCGCTGTGTACTGCTATGTCCCCCGCTGAGTCCCGCTGTGTCCCCGTTGTGTCCCAATGTGTCTTCGCTGTGTCCCCCCTGTGTCCCGCTGTGTCCCCACTGTGTCCCCCGCTGTGTCCCGCTGTGTCCCTCTGTGTCTCCTGCTGTGTCCCCTGCTCTGTCCCTCTGTGTCCACCGCTGTGTCCCTGCTGTGTCCCCGCTGTGTCCCGCTGTGTCCCGCTGTGTCCCCCGCTGTGTCCCTCTTTGTCCCCCCTGTGTCCCCCACTGTGTCCCGCTGTGTCCCCTGCTGTGTCCCCGCTGTGTCACACTGTGTTCCACTGGGTCCGGATGTGTCCTGGCTGTGTCTCCCACAGTGTTCCGCTGTGTCCTTGTTGTGTCCCCCGCTGTGTCCCGCTGTGTCCCCGCTGTGTGTCCTCTATGTCCCGCTGTGTCCCCTGCTGTGTCCCCTTTGTCCCCCTGTGTCCCCCGCTGTGTCCCGCTTTGTCCCCCGCTGTGTCACGCTCTGTCCCCTGCTGTGTCCCCGCTGTGTCCGGCTGTGTCCTGCTGTGTTCCGCTGTGACCGTTTTGAGTCCCGCTATATCCCTTTTGAGTCCCGCTATATCCCCGCTGTGTCCCGCTTTGTCATCGCTGTGTCCCCCGCTGTGTCCCGCTGTGTCCCGCTGTGTCCCCTGCTGTGTTCCGCTGTGTCCCCCTCTGTGTCCCGCTGTGTCCCCTGCTTGTCCCTGCTGTGTCCCGCTGTGTTCCGCTGTGTCACGCTGTGTCCTCGCTGTGTCTCCCGCAGAGTCCCGCAGTGTTCTCTCTGTGTCCCTCACTGTGTCCTGTTGTCCACTGCTGTGTCCCGCTGTGTACCCCTCTGTGTCCCCCGCTGTGTCCCCCGCTGTGTCCTGCTGTGTCCCGCTTTGTCCCCCGCTGTGTCCCTGCTGTGCTCTGCTGTGTACCGCTGTGTCTCGCTGTGTACTGCTGTGTCCCCCGCTGAGTCCTGCTGTGTCCCCGATGTGTCCCAATGTGTCCTCGCTGTGTCCCCCGCTGTGTCCCGCTGTGTCCCCCGCTGTGTCCCGCTGGGTCCCTCTGTGTCCCCTTCTGTGTACCCTGCTCTGTCCCACTGTGTCCCCCGCTGTGTCCCTGCTGTGTCCCGCTGTGTCCCCCGCTGATTCCCGCTGTGTCCCATATTTGTCCCGCTGTGTACTCGCTGTGTCCCCTGCTGTGTCCCCTTTGTCCCCCTGTGTCCCCCGCTGTGTCCCGCTGTGTCCCCTGCTGTGTCCCGCTCTGTCCCCTGCTGTGTCCCCGCTGTGTCCCGCTGTGTCCTGCTGTGTCCCGCTGTGACCGTGTTGAGTCCCGCTATATCCCCCCTGTGTCCCGCTTTGTCATCGCTGTGTCCCCCGCTGTGTCCCGCTGTGTCCCGCTGTGTCCCCCGCTGTGTCCCGCTGTGTCCCCCTCTGTGTCCCGCTGTATCCCCTGCTGTGTCCCTGCTGTGTCCCGCTGTGTTCCGCTGTGTCACGCTGTGTCCTCGCTGTGTCTCCCACAGACTCCCGCAGTGTCCTCGCTGTGTCCCTTACTGTGTCCTGCTTTGTCCACTGCTGTGTCCCGCTGTGTACCCCTCTGTGTCCCCCGCTGTGTCCCCCTGCTGTGTCCCGCTGTGTCCCGCTTTGTCCCCCGCTGTGTCCCTGCTGTGCTCCGCTGTGTACCGCTGTGTCTCGCTGTGTACTGCTGTGTCCCCCGCTGAGTCCTGCTGTGTCCCCGCTGTGTCCCAATATGTCCTCGCTGTGTCCCCTGCTGTGTCCCGCTGTGTCCCTCCTGTGTCCCCCACTGTGTCCCGCTGGGTCCCTCTGTGTCCCCTGCTGTGTACCCTGCTCTGTCCCACTGTGTCCCCCGCTGTGTCCCGCTTTGTCATCGCTGTGTCCCCCGCTCTGTCCCGCTGTGTCCCACTGTGTCCTGTTGTGACCTGCTATGTCCCCCACTGTGTCCCGTTGTGTCCCCAGCTGTGTACCCCGCTGTGTCCTGCTGTGTCCCCGCTCTATCGATGCTGTGTCCCTCGCTGTTTCCCGCTGTGTCCCCCGCTGTGTCCTGCTGTGTCCTCCCTGTGGCCCCGCTGTGTCCCGCTGTGTCCCCGGTTGTGTCCCGCTGGGTCCCCTGCTGTGTCACTGCTGTGTCCCGCTGTGTTCCACTGTGTCCCGCTGTGTCCTTGCTGTGTCTCCCGCAGTGTCCCGCAGTGTCCTCGCTGTGTCCCCC
>NW_012307675.1:0-2620 GCF_000151885.1 Dipodomys ordii | reverse complement strand
ATCAGGGACACAGCGGGACAAAGCGGGACACAGCGGGACACAGCTGGTGGACAAAGCAGGGACACAGCGGGTCACAGCGGGGACACAGTGGGGGACACAGCAAGGACACAGCGGGACACAGAGGGATACACAGAGAGGACACAGCGTGACACATGGGGACACAGCGGGACACAGCAGGTGACCCAGCGAGGACACAGCGGGACCCAAATGGGGACACAACAAGGACAAAGCGGGACACAGCGGGAAAGAGCGGGACACAGTTGGGGACACACCCGGGGACACAGCGTGACACAGCAGGGACACAGCGGGGACACACAGGGGACATCAGGCACGCAGCAGGACATAGCGGAACACAGCAGGACACAGCGGGACACAGCAGGGAACACAGCGGGGGACACAGCGGGACACAGCGGGAAAGAGCGGGACACAGCGGGGGACACAGCCAGGGACACAGCGGGGTACTGCGGCACACAGTAGGGACACAGCGGTGGACACAGCGGGGGACACAACGGGTGAAACAGTGGGACACAGTGGGGTACAGAAAGGGACACAGCGGGGGACATTGTAGCGGACACAGTGGGACTTATCGGGACACAGCGGGACACAGCGGGGAACACAGCAGGGGACACAGCGGGACACAACGGGGAAATAGTGGGGGACACAGCGGGGGACATAGCGGGATACAGAAGGACACAGCGAGGACACAGCGGGACACAGGAGGACACAGCGGGGACACCGCGGGGACACAGCGGAGGACACAGTGGACACAGCGGGAACACAGAGGGACTCAGCGGTTACATAGCGAGGAAACACCGATGACACTCTTCATACACTGCGGGAACCCAGTGGGACTCAGCGAGGACTCAGTGGTACACAGCGGGGGATACAGCGGGGGACTGCGGTGACACACCGGCGGACAGCGGGGACACAGCGGGACACAGCAGGACACAATTTGGACTCAGCAAGGACACAACGGTACACAGCGTGACACAGCGGGGGACACAGCAGGGAACACAGCGGGACACAGCGGGACACAGCGAGGACAAAGTGGGGGACATAGTGGGGACACTGCTGGACCAAACGGTATTTTGTTGGATTCAGCGGTGATTCTTTATGGGACATTGCGGGGGACATTTGTTACACAGCCGGACACAGCAGGACACAGCGGAAACAGCGGGGACTCAGGGAGGATACTGAGGGACATATTAGGCACACAGCGGGGGACAGCAGTGATACATTGCCTGGACACAGCGGGGACACATCGGTACACAGCGGGACACAGGGGGTACACTGTAGGACACAACGTGTCACTGTGGGAAACGCAACCGGACACAGCGGGGCACACAGCGAGACATATCGGGGGACACTGCAGGACAAATCGGGACACATTGGGGACAGAGTGAGACTCAGCGAGGACACAGCATGACTCTGCGGGGGACACAGCAGGACACAGCGGGGTACACAGAGGCAGACACAGCAGTACACATCGGGACACAGATGGACACAGCGGGGGTCACACCGGGAAACAGCGGGGACACAGCGAGGACACAGCGGGACACAGCGGGACACAGAGGGGACACAGCGGGGGACAGCAGGGGGACACAGCGGGGACACAGCGGGGACACATCGATACACAGCGGGACACAGGGGGTACACAGCAGGACACAGCGGGACACAGCGGGAAACACAACTGGACACAGCTGGGGACAGAGCAGGACACAGCGGGAGACACAGCGGGACAAAGCGGGACACACTGGGGACAGGGTGGGACACAGTGGGGACACAGAGGGGGACACAGATGGGGACACAGCGGGGACACAGCGGGGACACAGCGGGACACACTGGGGACACAACGGGGACACAGCGGGACACAGCAGCGACACAGCGGAACACAGCGGGGGACACAGCCTGGGACAGAGCAGGACACAGCGTGGACACAGCGGGACACAGCGAGACACAGCATTGACAAAGCGGCGACACAGCGGGACACATCGGGACACAGTGGGACACAGCGAGGGACAGAGGGGACACACCGGTGGACAACGGGGACACAGCAGGACAGTGCGGGGGTCACAATGGGAAACAGCGGGGACACAGGGGGACACAGGGGGCGACACAGAGGGACACAGCGGGGACACAGAGGGACATAGCAGTTATACAGCGAGGACACACCAGAGACACAGCGGGACACAGCGGGGACACAGCGGGGACACAGCGAGACACAGCGGGACCCAGCGGGGACACAGCAGGGACACAGCGGGGGACACAGCGGGACACAGCGGGACACAGCGGGGAATACAGCGGGGGACACAGCAGGATACAGAAGGACACAGCGAGGACACAGCGGGACACAGGAGGACACAACGGGAACAACATCGGGGAAACAGCGGGGGACAGCAGGGACACACAGCTGGGACACAGTTTGGGACACAGAGGGACACAAAGGGTGACCCAGGGTTACATAGCGGGGACACAGCGGGACACAGCGGGGACACAGCAGGGGACACTGCAGGACACAGGGGAACAAAGGGGCACACAGCGGGACACAGCGGGGGACACAGCGGGACAAAGCGAGACACAGTGGGGGACAGAGTGGGACACAGCGGGGAACAAAGCGGAG
>NW_012307674.1:0-2620 GCF_000151885.1 Dipodomys ordii | reverse complement strand
CAGCGGGACTCAGCAGGGACGCAGCGGGACAGAGAGGGACACAGCGGGGGACACAGCAAGGACACAGCAGGGACACAGCTGGGGACATAGCGGGACATAGTGGGGGATACAGCGGGACACAGTGGCGGACACAGGGGGGACAAATAGGGACACAGCGGGGGACACAGCACGGACACAGCGGGACACAGCGGGGACTCAGCTGGGGACACAGCGGAGAACAGAGGACACAGCAGGACCCAATGGGACACAGCGTCGAAACAGCGACGACACAGGGGGACACAGCGCAGTACAGAGCTCGGACACAACGGGACACAATGGGGGACACAGCGGGACACAGCGGGACACAGCGGTCATAGTGGGGGACAAGCGAGGACACAGCGCGACACAGCGGGGGACAAAGTGGTAGACAGCGGGTGACACAGCGAGGACACAGCGGGACATAGCGGGGAAACAGAGGGGACATTGTGGGGACACAGCGGGCACAGCGGGGGACACAGGGCGACACAGCGGGACACAGCGTGAAACACAGCGGGGACACAGCGGAACACAGCGGGGGACACAGCGAGGACACAGCGGGACACAGCAGGGACACAGATGGGACTCAGCGGGGGACAGAGCGGGGGACAAAGCGGGACACCACTGGACACAGTGGAACACAGTGGGACAAAGCGGTGACACTGCGTGCACACAGCGGGAAAAAGTGGGGAACACAGCAGACACAGCGGGACACAGTGGGGGATACAGCCTGATAAAGCGGTGGACAGAGCTGGGGACACTGCAGGACTCAGCGGCGACACAGCAGGACACATCGGGGACAGAGCGGGACACAGCGTGACACAGTCGGACACAGCGTGGGACACAGCGGGACACAACGGGGACAGAGTGGGACACCACGGGACACAGTGGGACACAGCGGGGACACAGCGGGGCACAGCGGGACAAAGCGGGGGATATTGGGGCAACGCGGACACAGCGGGTCAGAGCATGGACACAGCGGGGGACACAGCGGGACACAGCGGGGTACACAGCGGGACACAGCGGGGACACAGCGGGACACAGCAGAACAAAGCAGGACACAGCGGGACACAGCGGGGACACAGCGGGAAACAGCAGAGGACACATCCGGACACAGCGGGGGACACAGTGGGGGACACAGAGGGACACAGCCGAACACTGCCGGGACACAGCGGAGGACAGAGTGGGACACAGCGGGACACAGCGGGGACACATTGGAGGACAGAGCGGGACACAGCGGGACACAGCGGGGACACAGCGGGACACAGACGGGGACACAGCGGGACACAGTGGGACACATCGGGGCACACAGCGGGTGACACAGTGGGGGACACAGCGGGACAAAGTGGGGGACACAGCGGGGACACAGCGGGGGACACAGCAGGACACAGTGGGAACTCAGGGGGGGACACAGCGGGGACACAGCAGGACAAAGCGTGGGACATTGGGGGCACAGAAGAAGAAAACGGGGACATAGCGGGACAGAGCATGGACACAGCGGGGGACACAGCAGGACACAGCGGGGACACAACGGGGGACAGCAGGGACACAGCGGGACACAGCGGGGACACAGCAGGGGACACAGTGGGGGACACAGCCGGACAAAGCGCGGGACACAGCGGGACACAGGGGAACACAGCGGGGGACAGAGCAGGACACAGCGGGGACACAGCAGGACACAACGGGACACAGCAGGGACACACCGGTGGACACAGTGGGGACATAGCGGGACACAAAGGGACACAGCGGGGGACACAGCAGGACACAGCAGGACACAGCGGGACACAGCAGGGACACAGCGGGGGACACAGCGGGACACAGCGGGGACACAGCAGGGGACACAGCGAAGGACACAGCATTTCACAGCGGGACACAGCGGGGGACACAGCAGGACACAGTGGGGGACACAGCGTGACACATCGGGAGACATAGTGAGGACACAACGGTACAACGTGGGCCACAGCGGACCACAGTGGGACTCAGAGGGCCACACAGTGGCGGACACAGCGGGACACAGTGGGACACAGCTGGGGACACAGCAGGACACAGCGGGGGACACAGCGAGGACACAGCGGGACAAAGTGGGACTTAGCGGGGGCACAGAGGGACACAGCGGGGACACAGCGGGGGACACAGCGGGGAAAAGCTGGGGACACATCCGGACACAGTGAGGGACACAGTGGAAGACAGAGGGACACAGCGGAACACAGCGGGGACACAGTGGAGGACAGAGCGGGACACAGCGGGACACAGCGGGACAAAGCGGGGGACACAGTGGGGACACAGCGGGGGACATAGCAGGACACAGTGGGATATCAGCGGGGGACACAGCGGGACACAGAGGGACACAGTGGGGACACTGCGGGGGACACAGCGGGACAAAGATAGGGACACATCCTGACACAGCGGGAGACACAGTGGGGGACACAGAGGGACACATCGGAACACACTGGGGACACAGCGGGGGACAGAGCGGGATACAGTATGATACAGTGGGGACACAGAGGATGACAGAGCGGGACAGATCGGGACTCATCGGGTACACAGCTTAGGACAGATCGGGACAAAGCTGACACATCAGGGACGCAGCGGGACACAGCGGGGA
>NW_012307673.1:0-2620 GCF_000151885.1 Dipodomys ordii | reverse complement strand
AAGGAGAAGTAGAAGGAGAAGCAGAAAGAGAAGCAGGTAAAGCAGAAGAAGAAGAAGCAGAAGGAGAATCAGAAGGAGAAGCAGAAGAAGGAGAAGGAGAAACAGAAGCAGAAGAAGATGCAGAAGGAGAAGCAGGAGAAGCATAAGAAGCAGAAGCAGAAGGAGAAGCAGGAGAAGCAGAAGAAGCAGAATCTGGAGAAGCAGAAGGAGAAGCAGAAGCAGAAAGAGAAGCAAAAGCAGAAGGAGAAGCAGAAGAAACAGAAGAAGCAGAGGCAGTAGCAGAAGAAGCAGAAGATTCAGAAGCAGAAGGAGAAGCAGAAGGAAAAGCAGAAGAACTAGAAGGAGAAGGAGAAGGAGAAACAGGAGTAGAAGCAGAAAGAGAAGCAGAAGAAGGAGCAGTAGAAGGAAAAGCAACAGGAGAAACAGAAAGCGCAGCAGAAGGAGAAGCAGGAAATGCAGAAACAGGAGAAGAACAAGCAGAAGAAACAGGAGAAGGACAAGAAGCAGAAGCAGAAGGAGAAGCAGAAAGAGAAGGAGGGGAAGCAGAAGAAGCAGAAGCAGGAGAAGCAGAAGCATAAGAATCCGAAGAAGCAGAAGCAGAACCTGAAGCAGAAGGAGAAGCAGGAGAAGCAGAAGAAGCAGAATCTGGAGAAGCAGAATGAGAAGCAGAAGGAGAAGCAGAAGCAGAAAGAGAATCAAAAGCAGAAGGAGAAGCAGAAGAAACAGAAGACCTAGAAGCAGTAGCAGTTGTAGCAGAAGCAGAACGAGAAGCAGAAGGAAAAGCAGAAGAAAAAGAAGGAGAAGCGAAACAGAAGGAGAAGCAGTAGGAGAATAAGAAGGGGAAGCAGAAGATAGGAGAAGCTGAAGCAGAAGAAGATGTAGTAGGTGAAGCTAATGAAGCAGAAGCAGAAGGAGATGCAGGATAAGTAGAAGCATCACAAGCAAAAGGAGAAGCAAAAGAAGGAGAATGAGAAGCAGAGGCAGAAGAAGAAGCATAATGTGAAGCACAATCAGAAGGAGATGCAGAAGGAGAAGCAGTAGAAGCAGAAGAAGCTGATGATGAAGGGGAAGCAGAAGTAGGAGAAGGAGAAGGAGGAGAAGCAGAAGCAGAAGGAGAAGCAGAAGCGGATTGAGAACCAGAAAGAGAAGCAGAGAAGCACAAGAAGCAGAAGCAGGAGAAGCCGAAAGAGAAGAAGCAGAAGAAGCAGAATCGGAAGCAGAAGTAGAAGCAGAAGCAGAAGGAGAAGCAGCAGAAGAAGTAGAACCAAAAATTCAGGCAGAAGAAACAGAAGAAGCAGAAGCAGAAGGAGAAGCAAAAAGAGAAGCAGTAGGAGAAGTAGAAGAAGCAGCAGAAGGAGAAGCAGCAGAAGAAGCAGAAAAACAAGGAGGAGAAGCAGAAGCAGAAAGAGAAGTAGAAGCAGAAGAAGCAGAAGCAGAAGAAGAAGCAGTTGAAGCACAAGAAGCAGAAGCAGGAGAAGCAGAAGCAGAAGATAAAGAGGAAGCATAAGAAGCAGAAGCAGAGGGAGAAGCAGAAACAGAAGGAGAAGCAGAAAGAGAAATAGGGGAAGCAGAAGCAGGAGAAGCAGAAGCATAAGAATCCGAAGAAGCAGAAGCAGAACCTGAAGCAGAAGGAGAAGCAGGAGAAGCAGAAGAAGCCGAATCTGGAGAAGCAGAATGAGAAGCTGAAGTAGAAGCAGAAGCAGAAGCAGAAAGAGAATCAAAAGCAGAAGGAGAAGCAGAAGAAACAGAAGAAGCAGAAGCAGTAGCAGTTGAAGCAGAAGCAGAAGGAAAAGCAGAAGAACGAGAAGGAGAAGGAGAAACAGAAGGAGAATCAGAATGAGAATCAGAAGGAGAAGCAGAAGAAGCAGAAGGAGAAGCAGAAGGAGAAACAGAAGCAGAAGAAACAGCAGAAAGAGAAGCAGAAGCAGAAGAAGATGCAGAAGGAGAAGCAGGAGAAGCAGAAGAGGCAGAAGCAGAAGGAGAAGTAGAAGAAGGAGAAGGAGAAGGAAGAGCCGCAGAAGCAATAGGAGAAGCAGAAGGAGAAGCAGAAGCAGAATGAGAAGCAGAAAGAGAAGCAGTAGAAGCAGAAGAAGCAGGAAGAGCAAAAGCAGAAGAAAGAGAAGAAGACGAAGAAGAAGAAGAAGAAGCATAAGGAGAAGCATAAGGAGAAGTATAAGGAGAAGCAGTAGAAGCAGAAGAAGCAGAAGCAGGAGAAGCAGAAGCAGAAGAAAAAGAATAAGCAAAAGAAGTAGAAGCAGTGGGAGAAGCAGAAGAAGGAGAAGGAGAAGGAGCAGCAGAAGGAGAAGCAGAAGCAGAAAGAGAAGCAGAAACAGAAGGAGAACAAGAAGGAGAAGCAGGAGAATCAGAAGAAGCAGAAAGAGAAGGAGAAGAAGGAGAAGCCTAAGTGGAATCAGAAGAAACAGAAGAAGAAGAAGCAGAAGAAACAGAAGCAAAACAAACAGAAGAAGGAGAAGAGCAGAAGCAGAAGCAGAAGGAGAAGCAGAAGCAGAAGGAGAAGCAGAAAGAGAAGCAGGAGAACCAGAAGAAGCAGGAGAAGCAGAAGCAGAAGAAACAGGAGAAGCCGAAGAAGCAGAAGCAGAATCTGAAGCAGAAGGAGAAA
>NW_012307672.1:0-2620 GCF_000151885.1 Dipodomys ordii | reverse complement strand
ATTCTTCTTCTTCTTCTTCTTCTTCTTCTTCTTCTTCTTCTTCTTCTTCTTTTTCTTCTTCTCTTTCTTCTTCTTCTGCTATTCCTGCATCTTCTGTTTCTTCTGCTTCGCATTCTGCTTCTCATTCTGATTCTGCTTCTCCTTCTGCTTCTCTTATTGCTTCTGCTTCTCTTCCCTCTCCTTCTACTACTTCTATCTCTCCTTCAGCTTCTGCTTCTTCTGCTTCTCTTGCTTCTCCTTCTGCATCTTCTTCTGCTTCTGCTTCTCCTTCTGCTGCTTCTTCTGCTTCTGTTTCTCCTTCTGCTTCTCCTTCTGTTTCTTCTGCTTCTCCTTCTGCTTCTGCTTTTGTTTCTCCTTCTCCTTCTCGTGCTTCTGCTTTTCCTTCTGCTTCTGCTGCAACTGCTACTGCTTCTGCTTCTTCTGTTTCTTCTGCTTCTCCTTCTGCTTTTGATTCTCTTTCTGCTTCTGCTTCTCCTTCAGCTTGTCATTCTGCTTCTCCAGATTCTGCTTTTTCTGCTTCTCCTGCTTCTCCTTCTGCTTCAGGTTCTGCTTCTGCTTCTTCGCATTCTTATGCTTCTGCTTCTCCTGCTTCTGCTTCTTCTGCTTCCCCTCCTTCTCTTTCTGCTTCTCCTTCTGTTTCTCCTTCTCCTTCTGCTTCTGCTTCTTGTCCTTCTCCTGTTTCTTCTGCTTATGCTTCTCCTGCTTCTGCTTCTTCTGCTTTTCCTGCTTCTCTTTCTGCTTCTCCTTCTGCTTCTGCTCCTTCTCCTTCTTCTGTTTCTTCTTCTTCTGCTTCTCCCGCTTCTGCTTCTTCTGCTTCTCTTACTTCTCGTTCTGCTTCTCTTCGTCGGCTTCTTTTTCTACTTCTGCTTCTGCTTCTTCTGATTCTGCTTCTTCTCCTTCTTCTTCTCCTTCTGCTTCTGCTTCTTCTGCTTCTCCTGCTTCTGCTTCTGCATCTCCTTCTGCTTGTGCTTGTCCTTCTGCTTCTGCTTCTGCTTCTTTTCTGCTTCTGCTTCTCCTTCTCCTTCTTCTGCTTCTCCGTCTGCTTCTGCTTTTGTTTCTCCTTCTCCTTCTCGTTCTTCTGCTATTCCTTCTTCTTCTCTTTCTGCTTCTGCATCTTCAGCTTCTTCTGCTACTGCTTCTGCTTCTTCTGTTTCTTCTGTTTCTCCTTCTGCTTCTCCTTCTGCTTTTGCTTCCCTTTCTGCTTCTGCTTCTCCTTCTGGTTCTCCTTCTTCTTCTCCAGATTCTGCTTCTCCTGCTTCTCCTGCTTCTCCTTGTGCTTCAGGTTCTGCTTCTTCGGCTTCTTCTGCTTCTATTTCTGCTTCTCTATTTGTTTCTACTTCTCTTTCTGCTTCTGCTTCTTCTCCTTCTTCTGCTTCTGCTTCTCCTGCTTCTCCTTCTGTTTCTCTTTACGCTTATCCTTCTGCTTCTCCTTCTCCTTCTTCTGCTTCTCCTTCTGCTTCTGCTTCTTATTCTGCATCTTCTTCTGTTTCAATTTCTCCTTCTTCTTTTCATTCTGCTTCCGCTTCTCCTGCTTATGCTTCTTCTGCTTCTCCTTCTCATTCTCCTTCTCTTTCTGCTTCTGCTTATCCTTCTGTTTCTCCTACTCCTAATACTTCTCGTTCTCCTTCTCCTTCTTCTTCTTCTGCTTCTCCTGCTGCTTCTTCTTCTGCTTCTTCTGCTTTTTCTGGTTCTTCTTCTTCGGCTTCATCATTCTGCTTCTTCTGCTTCTCCTTCTGCTTCTGCTCTTCCCCTTTTTCTGTTTCTTCTGCTTCTGCTTCTCCTGCTTCTTCTTCTTCTGCTTCTCCTACTTCTCTTTCTGCTTCTCCGTCTCATTCTCCTTCTCCTTCAATTTCTCCTTCTTGTGCTTCTCATTCTGCTTCTGCTTCTGCTCCTCCTATTTCTGCTTCTTCTGTTTCTTCTTCTGCTTCTCTTTCTGCTTCTAATTATGCTTCTGCTCCTCCTACTCCTACTCCTTCTCTTTCTCCTTCTTCTTCTTCTGCTTCTCGTTCTGCTTCTGCTACTGCTTCTTCTGCTTGTTCTGTTTCTTCTGCTTCTGCTTTTCCAGCTTCTGCTGCTTCTTCTTTCCCTTCTGCTTCAGGTTCTCCTTCTGCTTCTTGGGCTTCTTCTGTTTCTTCTGCTTCTGCTTCTCCTGCTACTGCTTCTTCGGCTTCTCTTTCTGCTTCTCCTTCTGCTTCTGCTTCTCCTTCTGCTCTTTCTCCTTCTTCTGTTTCTTCTTCTACTGCTGCTTCTCCCGCTTCTGCTTCTTCTGATTCTCCTGCTTCTCCATCTGCTTCTGCTTCTCCTTCTCCTTCTTCTGCTTCTCTTTCTGCTTCTGCTTCTACTTCTGATTCTCCAAACTTCTCCTTCTCCTTCTCCTTCTGTTTCTGCTTCTCTTTCTCCTTCTGCATCTCCTTTCTGCTTCACCTTCTGCTGCTCCTTTCTCCTTCTTCTTTTTCTCCCTCTGCTTCGGCTTCTGCATCTTATGCTTCTTTATTTCCTTCTGCTTCTGCTTCTCCTGCTTCTGCTTCTTATGCTTCTACTGCTTCCTCTCTGCTTCTTCTGATTCCTTCTGCTTCAACTTCTCCTTTCTGCTTCTGCTTCCTCCTGGCTTGGTTTTCCG
>NW_012307671.1:0-2621 GCF_000151885.1 Dipodomys ordii | reverse complement strand
TCAGCTTCTTCTATATCTTCTGCTTCTGCTTCTCCTGCTTCTGCTTCTTGTGCTTCTACTGCTTCTTCTTCTGCTTCTGTTTCTTCTGCTTCTACTTCTCTTTCGGCTTCCGCTTCTCCTGCTTGTTTTTCTGCTTCTTCTGCTGCTTCTCCTTCTGCTGCTTCTTCTACTTCTCCTACTGCTTCTCTTTTTGCTTCTCCTTCTGCTTCTGCTTCTGCTTCTTCTGTTTCTCCTGCTTGAATTTCTGGTTCTACTTCTTCTGCTGCTTCTCCGTCTGCTTCTGCTTCTCCTTCTGCTAATATTTCTGCTTCTTCTGCTTCTTCTCTTTCGGCTTCTCCTGCTTCTGCTTCTTGTGCTTCTCCTGCTTCTCTTTCTGCTTCTCATTCCGCTTCTGCTTCTCCTTCTGCTTCTGCTTCTCCTCCTTCTCCTTCTCCTACTTCTGCTTCTCCTTCATCTTCTGCTTCTTCTGCTTCTCCTGCTTCTCCTTCTGCATCTCCTTCTGCTTGTGCTTGTCCTTATGCTTCTTCTTCTGCCTCTGCTTCTCCTTCTCCTTCTTTTGCTTCTCCTTTTGCTTCTGCTTCTTCTGCTTTTCCTGCTTCTCCTTCTGCTTCTGCTTCTTCTGCTTCTCCTTCTGCATCTTCTTCTGCTTCTGCTTCCCCTTTTCCTTCTTCTGCTTCTCCTTCTTATTCTCCTACTGCTTCTCCTTCTGTTTACCTTCTCTTTCTTGTTCTTCTGCTTTTCCTTCTGCTTCTCGTTCTGCTTCTGCTACAACTGCTACTGCTTCTACTTCTTCTGTTTCTTCTGCTTCTCCTTCTGCTTTTGATTCTCTTTCTGCTTCTGCTTCTCCTTCTGCTTCTCCTTCTGCTTCTCCAGATTCTGCTTCTTCTGCTTCTCCTGCTTCTCCTTCTGCTTCAGGTTCTCCTTCTGCTTCTTCGGATTCTTATGCTTCTGCTTGTCCTGCTTCAGCTTCTTCTGCTTCCCCTCCTTCTCTTTCTGCTTCTCCTTCTGTATCTGCTTCTCCTTCTGCTTCTGCTTCTTGTCCTTCTCCTGTTTGTTCTGCTTATGCTTCTCCTGTTTCTGCATCTCCTGCTCCTCCTTCTGCTGCTCTTTCTGCTTCTCCTGCTGCTTCTTCTGATTCTGCTTCTTCTCCTTCTTCTTCTCCTTCTGCTTCTGCTTCTTCTGCTACTGCCTCTGCTTCTTCTGTTTCTTCTGCTTCTAGTTCTGCTTCTCCTTCTGCTTTTGCTTCTCTTTCTGCTTCTGCTTCTCCTTCTGCTTCTCCAGATTCTGCTTCTCCTGCTTCTCCTTCTGCTTCAGGTTCTGCTTCTGCTTCTTCTGCTTCTGCTTCTCCTGCTGCTGCTTCTTCTGCTTCTCCTGCTTCTCTTTCTGCTTTTCCTTCTGTTTCTGCTTCTCCTTCTGTTTCTTCTCCTTCTTCTGTTTCTTCTGTTTCTGCTTCTCCTGCTTCTGCTTCTCCTGCTTCTCGTTCGGCTTCTCTTTCTGCTTCTCCTTCTCCTTCTCCTTCTTCTGCTTCTCCTTCTGCTTCTGTTTCTCCTTCTGCTTCTGCTTCTGCTTCAATTTCTCCTTCTGCTTCTCATTCTGCTTCTGCGCCTTCTGCTTCTTCTGCTTCTCCTGCTTCTCTTGCTGCTTCTCCTTCTGCTTCTCTTTCTGCTTCTGCTTATCCTTCTTCTGCTTCTCCCTCTGATTCTGCTTCTTATGCTTATTCTTTTCTTCTGCTTCTGCTTCTCTGCTTCTCTTCTCCTTCTGCTTCTCCTTCTCCTTCTCCTCATCATCTTCATCTTCATCATCATCATCATCATCATCATCATCTTCTTCTTCTTCTTCTTCTTCTTCTTCTTCTTCTTCTTCTTCTTCTTCTTCTTCTCTTTCTGCTGCTTCTGCTTTTCCTGCTTCTTCTTCTTCTACTGCTTCTCTTTCTGCTTCTCATTCTGCTTCTGCTTCTCCTTCTGCTTCTCCTATTGCTTCTGCGGCTCTTCCTTCTCCTTCTCCTACTTCTCCTTCTCCTTCTGCTTCTGCTTCTTCTGCTTCTCCTGCTTCTCCTTCTGCATCTTCTTGTGCTTCTGCTTCTCCTTCTGCTGCTTCTTCTGCTTCTGTTTCTCCTTCTGCTTCAACTTCTGCTTCTTCTGCTTCTCCTTCTGCTTCTCCTTCTGTTTCTCCTTCTCCTTCTCGTTCTTCTGCTTTTACTTTTGCTTCTCCTTCTGCTTCTGCTGCAACTGTTACTGCTTCTGCTTCTTCTGTTTCTTCCGCTTCTCCTTCTCCTTTTGATTCTCTTTCTGCTTCTGCTTCTCCTTCAACTTCTCATTCTGCTTCTCCAGATTCTGCTTCTCCTGCTTCTCCTTCTGCTTCAGGTTCTGCTTCTGCTTCTTTGGATTCTTATGCTTCTGGTTCTCCTGCTTCTGCTTCTTCTGCTTCCCCTCCTTCTCTTTCTGCTTCTCCTTCTGTTTCTGCTTCTCCTTATGCTTCTGCTTCTTGTCCTTCTCCTGTTTCTTCTGCTTCTGCTTCTCCTGCCTCTGCTTCTTCTGCTTTTCCTGCTTCTCTTTCTGCTTCTCCTTCTGCATCTACTCCTTCTATTTCTTCTGTTTCTTCTTCATCTGCTTCTCCCGCTC
>NW_012307670.1:0-2621 GCF_000151885.1 Dipodomys ordii | reverse complement strand
TGGCCCGCTGTGGCCCGCTGTGCCCCCGCTTTGCCCTACTGTGTCCCGCAGTGTCGCTGCTGTGTCCCGATATGTAACACTGTGTCCCATGATGTCCCACTTTGTCCCAAAATGTGTCCCCCGCTGAGTACCCTCTGTGTCGCCGCTGTGTCCCACTGTGTCCTCGCTGTGTCCCCCGCTGTGTCCCGCTGTGTCCTCCCTGTGTCCCCCGCTGTGTCCCGCTGTGTCCTCGCTCTGTTCCCCGCTGTATCCAGCTGTTTCCCCCACTTTTTCCCCCACTGTGTCCTCGCTGTGTCCCCCGCTGTGTCCCGCTGTGTCCCGCTGTGTCCTCGCTATGTCCCGCTCTGTGTCCCGCTGTGTCCCCCGCTGTGTCCCGCTGTGTCCCGCTGTGTCCCGCTGCGTCCCCCCTGTGTCCCGCTGTGTCCCGCTTTGTCCCCCACTGTGTCCCGCAGTGACCACGTTGTGTCCCGCTGTGTCCCACTGTGTCCCATGGTGTCCCGCTTTGTCCCCCGCTGTGTCCCCGGCTGAGTCTCGCTGTGTCCCCACTGTGTCCTCTGTGTCCCCCGCTGTGTCCTGCTTTGTTCCCCACTCTGTCTCCCGTTTTTTCCCTGCTGTGCCCCGCTGTGTCCCGCTGTGTCCCGCTGTGTCCCCCACTGTGTCCCGTTGTGTCAACAGCTGTGTACCCCGCTGTGTCCCGCTGTGTCTCTGCTGTATCGATGCTGTGTCCCGCTGGGTCCTGCTGTGTCTCTCTCTGTGTTCCCCACTGTGTCCTGCTGTGTCCCCCGCTGTGTCCCTCGCTGTGTCCCCCGCTGTGTCCCGCTGTGTCCCGCTGTGTCCCCCGCTGTGTCCTTGCTGTGTTCCCGCTGCGTCCCTCTCTGTCCCGCAGTGTCCCCCGCTGAGTCCCGTTGTGTCACCGCTGTGTACCGCTGTGTCCCCACTCTATCGACGTTCTGTCCCGCTGGGTCCCGCTGTGTCCTCTCTTTGTTCCCCGCTGTGTCCCGCTGTGTCCCCCGCTGTGTCTCTCGCTGTGTCCCGCTGTGTCCCCGGCTGTGTCCCCCTGTGTCCCGCTGTGTCCCCCGCTGTGTCCTTGCTGTGTCCCCGCTGTGTCCCGCTGTGTCCCGCAGTGTCCCCAGCTGTGTCCCACTGTGTCACCGCTGTGTCCCGCTTTGTCCTCACTGTGTCCCCCGCTTTGTCCCGCTTTGTCCCTACTGTGTACCCCGCTGTGTCCCGCTGTGTCCCCCGCTGTGTCCCGCTGTGTCCCCTGCTGTGTCCCCACTGTGTCACGCTGTGTTTCGCTGTGTCCGGCTGTGTCCTTGCTCTGTCTCCCTCAGTGTCCAGCTGTGTCCTCCCTGTGTCCCCCGCTGTGTCCCGCTGAGTCCCCTGTTGTGTCCCGCTGTGTCCTGCTGTGTCATGCTCTGTCCCCTCTGTGTCCCTCTGGGTCCAGCTCTGTCTCTGTTGTGTGTCCACTGTGCCCCGCTGTGTGCCCTTCTGTGTCCAGCTGTGTCCCCTCTGTGTCCCGCTGTGTCCCTTCTCTGTCCCCCACTGTCCACCGCTGTGTCCCCCGGCTGTGTCCCGCAGTGTCCCCGCTGTGTCCCGCTGTGTCCTACTGTGTCCCGTGGTGTCCCGCTTTTTCCCCTCTATGTCCTCTGCTGAGTCCCCTCTGTGTCCCCGCTGTGTCCCCCGCTGTGTCCCCCGCTATGTCCCGCTGTGTCCCCCGCTGTGTCCCGCTCTGTCCTTGCTGTGTCCCCCACTGTGTGCCACTGTGTCCTCGCTGTGTCCCCCGCTGTGTCGCGCTGTGTCCTTTTGTGTCACGCTGTTTCCCCGCTGTGTCCCTCTGTGTACCTCGCTGTGTCCAGCTTTGTCCCCGCTGTGTCTTGCTGTGTCCCACGCTCTGTCCCACACTGTGTCCCGCAGTGTCCCCCGCTGTGTCCTGCTGTGTCCCCCGCTGTGTCCCGCTGTGTCCCCCGCTGAGTCCCCGCTGTGTCACCGCTGTGTCCCGCTGTTTCCTCGCTGTGTCCCCTGTTGTCTCCCTCTTTGTCCCCCGCTGTGTCTCACGCTTTGTCCGTGCTGTGTCCCACTGTGTCCTGCTGTGTCTGGCTGTGCCCCCACTGTGTCCCGTTGTGTCCACAACTGTGTACCACGCTGTGTAACGCTGTGTCCCCGCTGTATCCACGCTCTGTCCCACTGTGTCCCGCTGTGTCCTCGCTGTGTGCCCCGCTGTGTCCCGCTGTGTCCCCTGCTGTGTCCCCCGCTGTGTCCTTGCTGTGTCCCCTGCTGTGTCCCGCTGTGTCCTCACTGGGTCCCCGACTGTGTCCCGCTGTGTCCCCCGCTGTGTCCCGCATGTCCGGCTATGTCCTTCTCTGTTCCCGCTGTGTCCCGCTGTGTCCCGCTGTGTCCCCGCTGTGTGCCTGTTGTGTCCCACTTTGTCCCACTGTGTCCCCGCTGTGTTCCGCTGTGTCCCCCGCTCTGTCCCCCGCTGTGTCCTTGCTGTGTCCCTGCTGTGTCCCGCTGTGTCCTCACTGGGTCCCCCACTGTGTCCCGCTGTGTCCCCCGCTGTGTCCCGCTGTGTCCGGCTATGTCCCTCTCTGTCCCCGCTGTGTAACACTGTGTCCCGCTGTGTC
>NW_012307669.1:0-2621 GCF_000151885.1 Dipodomys ordii | reverse complement strand
GAAGAAGGAAGAAGAAGAAGAAGAAGAAGAAGAAGTTTGAAGAAGAAGAAGAAGAAGAAGAAGAAGAAGAAGAAGAAGAAGAAGAAGAAGCAGTAGAAGCAGAAGAAGCAGAAGCAGGAGAAGCAGAACCAGAAGGCAAAGAAGAAGCATAAGAAGCAGAAGCAGAGGGAAAAACAGAAGAAGGAGAAGGAGCAGCAGAAGGTGAAGCAGAAGGAGATGCAGAAGCAGAAAGAGAAGCAGAAACAGAAGGAGAAGAAGAAGGAGAAGTTGGAGAATCAGAAGAAGCAGAAGCAGAAGCAGAAAGAGAAGGAGAAGAAGGAGAAGGAGAAGCACAAGGAGAAGGACAAGCAGGAGAAGCAGAAGAAGCAGAAGCGGGAGAAGCAGAAGAAGAAGAAGAAACAGAAGAAAGAGAAGGAGCAGAAGGAGAAGCAGAAGGAGAAGGAGAAGCAGAAAGAGAAGCAGAAGAAGCAGTAGCAGGAGAAGCAGAAGCAGAAGTAATAGAAGAAGCCCAAGAACCAGAAGGAGAACCTGAAGCAGAAGGAGAAGCAGAAGCAGCAGAAGCTGGAAAAGCAGAAGCAGAAGAAACAGAACAAGCAGAAGAAGCAGAAGCAGAACGAGAAGCAGAAGAAGAAGAAGGAGAAAGAGAAGTATTAAGAGTAGGAGGAGCAGAAGCAGAATAAGAAGCAGAAAGAGAAGCAGAAGGAGAAGCAGAAGGACAAACAGAAGAAGCAGAAGTAGGAGAAGCAGAAGACGAATGAGAAGCACAAGAAGGAGAAATTGAAGGAGAAGGAGAAGGAGACGGAGAAGCAGAAGGCGAAATAGGAGAAGCAGAAGAAGAAGAAACAGGAGAAGCAGAAGCAGAAGAAACAGAAGAAGGAGAAGAGCAGAAGCAGAAGCAGAAGGAGAAGCAGAAAGAGAAGCAGGAGAAGCAGAAGAAGCAGGAGAAGCAGAAGCAGAAGAAACAGGAGAAGCCGAAGAAGCAGAAACAGTATCTGAAGCAGAAGGAGAAACAGAAGAAGCACAATCTGAAGCAGAAGCAGAAGAAACAGAAATAGTAGAATAAGCAGAAGCAGAAACACCAGGAGAAGCAGAAGAAGAAGAAGGAGAAGGCGAAAGAGAAGGATTAGGAGTAGGAGAAGCAAAAGGATAAGCAGAAGCAGAAAGAGACGCAGAAGGAGAAGCAGCACGAGAAATAGGAGAAGCAAGAGAAGCAGAAGCAACAGAAGACGCAGAAGCAGAATGAGAATCAGAAGGAGAAATTGAAGCAGAAGCAGAAACAGAAGGAGAAGCAGAAGCAGAAGGAGAAGCAGAAGGAGAAGGAGAAGCAGAAAAAGAAGCATCAGATAGCAGGAGAAGCAGAAACAGAAAAAACAGAAGAAGGAGAAGAAGCAGAAGCAGAAGGAGAAGCAGAAACAGAAGGAAAACCAGAAAGAGAAGCAGGAGAAGCAGAAGAAGCAGCAGCAGGAGAAGCAGAAGCAGAATCAGCCGAAGAAGCAGAAGCAGAACCTGAAGCAGAAGGAGAAGCAGGAGAAACAGAAGAAGCAGAATCTGGAGAAGCAAAAGGAGAAGCAGAAGCAGAAAGAGAAGCAAAAGCAGAAGGAGAGCAGGAGGAGAAGCAGAAGAAACAGAAGAAGCAGAGGCAGTAGCAGAAGAAGCAGAAGAGGCAGAAGCAGGAGGAGAAGCAGAAGGAAAAGCAGAAGAACGAGAAGGAGAAGGAGAAACAGAAGGAGAAGCAGAAAGACAAGCAGAAGAAGGAGCAGGAGAAGGAAAAGCAGCAGGAGAAGCAGAAATTGCAGCAGAAGGAGAAGCAGGAGATGCAGAATCAGGAGAAGCAGAAGCAGAAGAAACAGGAGAAGGACAAGAAGCAGAAGCAGAAGGAGAAGCAGAAACAGAAGGAGAAGCAGAAAGAGAAGGAGGGGATGCAGAAGAAGCAGAAGCAGGAGAAGCAGAAGCATAAGAATCCGAAGAAGCAGAAGCAGAACCTGAAGCAGAAGGAGAAGCAGAATCTGCAGAAGCAGAAGGAGAAGCTGAAGGAGAAGCAGAAGCAGAAAGAGAATCAAAAGCAGAAGGAGAAGCAGAAGAAACAGAAGAAGTAGAAGCAGTAGCCGTTGTAGCAGAAGCAGAAGCAGAAGGAAAAGCAGAAGAACAAGTAGGAGAAGGAGAAACAGAAGGAGAAGCAGAAGGAGAAGCAGAAAGAGAAGCAGGTAAAGCAGAAGAAGAAGAAGCACAAGGAGAATCAGAAGGAGAAGCAGAAGAAGGAGAAGGAGAAGCAGAAGCAGAAGAAGATGCAGAAGGAGAAGCAAGAGAAGCAGAAGCAGAAGGAGAAGCAGGAAAAGCAGAAAAAGCAGAAGCAAAAGGAGAAGCAAAAGTAGGAGAAGTAGAAGCAGAAGCAGAAGAAGAAGCATAAGGACAAGCACAAGCAGAAGGAGATGCAGAAGGAGAAGCAGGAGAAGCAGAAGAAGCAGAATCTGGAGAAGCAGAAGGAGAAGCAGAAGCAGAAAGAGAAGCAAAAGCAGAAGGAGAAGCAGAAGAAACAGAAGAAGCAGAGGCAGTAGCAGAAGAAGCAGAAGATGCAGAAGCAGAAGGAGAAGAAGAAGGAAAAGCAGAAGAACGAGAAGGAG
>NW_012307668.1:0-2621 GCF_000151885.1 Dipodomys ordii | reverse complement strand
AGAAGCAGAATCAGAGGGAGAAGCAGAAGATGGAGAAGCAGAAGCAGAAGAAGCAGCAGAAGGAGAAGCAGAAGCAGAAGAAGATGCAGAAGGAGAAGCAGGAGAAGCAGAAGAAGGAGAAGGAGAAGGCGAAAGAGAAGGATTAGGAGTAGGAGAAGCAAAAGGATAAGCAGAAGCAGAGAGACCCCGAAGGAGAAGCAGCACGAGAAGTAGGAGAAGCAGGAGAAGCAGAAGCAGAAGAAACAGAAGAGGCAGAAGCAGAATGAGAAGCAGAAGGAGAAATTGAAGCAGAAGCAGAAGCAGAAGGAGAAGCAGAAGGAGAAGGAGAAGCAGAAGAAGGAGAAGGAGAAGCAGAAAGAGAAGCCGAACGAGAAGCAGGAGAAGCAGAAGCAGGAGATGCAGAAGCAGAAGAAACATAGGAAGGAGAAGAAGCAGAAGCAGAAGGAGAAGCTGAAACAGAACCAAAAGCAGAAAGAAAAGCAGGAGAAGCAGAAGAAGCAGCAGCAGTAGAAGCAGAAGCAGAAGAAGCTGAAGAAGCAGAAGCAGAACCTGAAGCAGAAGGAGAAGCAGGAGAAGCAGAAGAAGCAGAATCTGGAGAAGCAGAAGGAGAAGCAGAAGCAGAAAGAGAAGCAAAAGCAGAAGGAGAAGCAGAAGGGGAATGCAGAAGAAACAGAAGAAGCAGAGGCAGTAGCAGAAGAAGCAGAAGAGGCAGAAGCAGATAGAGAAGCAGAAGGAAAAGCAGAAGAACGAGAAGGAGAAGGAGTAGGAGAAACAGAAGGAGAAGCAGAAAGAGAAGCAGAAGAAGGAGCAGGAGAAGGAAAAGCAGCAGGAGAAGCAGAAAGAGCAGCAGAAGGAGAAGCAGAAGCAGAAGCAGAAGTAGAAGCAGAAGAAGGAGAAGCATAAAGAGAAACAGAAGGAGAAGCAGAAGCAGGAGAAGCAGAATCAAAAGAAATAGAAGAAGGATAAGAAGCTGAAGCAGAAAGAGAAGCAGAAACAGAAGGAGAAGCAGAAATAGAAGCAGAAGAAGCTGAAGAAGCAGAAGCAGAACCTCAAGCAGAAGGAGAAGCAGGAGAAGCAGAATAAGCAGAATCTGGAGAAGAAGGAGAACCAGAAGGAGAAGCAGAAGCAGAAAGAGAAGCAAAAGCAGAAGGAGAAGCAGAAAGAGAAGCAGAAGAAACAGAAGAAGCAGAAGCAGAAGCAGTAGCAGAAGAAGCTGAAGATGCAGAAGCAGATAGAGAAGCAGAAGGAATAGCAGATTAACGACAAGGAGAAACAGAAGGAGAAGAAGAATGAGAAGCAGAAGGAGAAGCATGAAAAGCAGAAGAATCAGAAACAGACGGAGAAGCAGAAGAAGGAGAAGCAGAAGCAGAAGAAGAAGCAGAAGGAAAAGCACAAGCAGAAGGAGATGCAGAAGGAGTAGCAGGAGAAGCAGAAGAAGCACAAGCAGAAGGAGAAGAAGAAGGAGAAGAAGCAGAATCAGAAGAAGCAGAAGGAGAAGTAGAAAGAGAAGCCGACGAAGAGAAGCAGAACGAGAAGCAGGAGAAGCAGAAGAAGCAGAGCGGGAGAAGCAGAAAAAGAAGAAATAGAAGGAGCAGAAGCAAAAGGAGGAGCAGAAGCAGAAGGAGAAGCAGAAAGAGAAGCAGGAAAAGCAGAAGAAGCAGAAGCAGGAGAAGCAGAAGCAGAAGAAACAGGAGAAGGACAAGAAGCAGAAGCAGAAGCAGAAGGAGAAGCAGAAAGAGAAGCACTAGAAGCAGAAGACGCAGGAAAAGCAGAAGCAGCAGAAAGAGAAGAAGAAGAAGAAGAAGAAGAAGAAGAAGAAGAAGAAGAAGAAGAAGAAGAAGAAGAAGAAGAAGAAGAAGAAGAAGAAGAAGAAGGAGGAGGAGAAGGAGAAGGAGAAGAAGAAGGAGAAGGAGAAGCAGTAGAAGCAGAAGAAGCAGAAGCAGGAGAAGCAGAAGCATAAGAATCCGAAGAAGCAGAAGCAGAACCTGAAGCAGAAGGAGAAGCAGGAGAAGCAGAAGAATCAGAACCTGGAGAAGCAGAATGAGAAGCAGAAGGAGAAGTAGAAGCAGAAAGAGAATCAAAAGCAGAAGGAGAAGCAGAAGAAACAGAAAAAGTAGAAGCAGTAGCAGTTGTAGCAGAAGCAGAAGGAAAATCAGTAGGAAAAGCAGAAGAACAAGAAGGAGAAGGAGAAACAGAAGGAGAAGCAGAAGGAGAAGCAGAAAGAGAAGCAGGTAAAGCAAAAGAAGAAGCACAAGGAGAATCAGAAGGAGAAGCAGAAGAAGGAGAAGGAGAAGCAGAAGCAGAAGAAAATGCAGAAGGAGAAGCAGAAGAAGCAGAAGCAGAAGGAGAAGCAGGAAAAGCAGAAGAAGCAGAAGCAAAAGGAGAAGCAAAAGAAGGAGAAGGAGAAGCAGAGGCAGAAGAAGAAGCATAAGGACAAGCACAAGCAGAAGGAGATGCAGAAGGAGAAGCAGGAGAAGCAGAAGAAGCAGAAGCTAAAGGAGAAGCAGAAGTAGGAGAATGAGAAGGAGGAGAAGCAGATGCAGAAGGAGAAGCAGATGCAGAATGAGAAGCAGAAAGAGAAGCAGAGGAGGACAGAAGCAGAGCAGAGAAGCCGAAAGAGA
>NW_012307667.1:0-2621 GCF_000151885.1 Dipodomys ordii | reverse complement strand
GAAGAGAAGCAGGTAAAGCAGAAGAAGAAGCAGAAGGAGAATCAGAAGGAGAAGCAGAAGAAGGAGAAGGAGAAGCAGAAGCAGAAGAAGATGCAGAAGGAGAAGCAGAAGAAGCAGAACCAGAAGGAGAAGCAGGAAAAGCAGAAGAAGCAGAAGCAAAAGGTGAAGCAAAAGAAGGAGAAGGAGAAGCAGAGGCAGAAGAAGAAGCATAAGGACAAGCACAAGCAGAAGGAGATGCAGAAGGAGAAGCAGGAGAAGCAGAAGAAGCAGAAGCTGAAAGAGAAGCAGAAGTAGAAGGAGAAGCAGCAGAAGAAGTAGAACCAGAAATTCAGGCATGAGAAACAGAAGAAGCAGAAGCAGAAGGAGAAGCAAAAAGAGAAGCAGAAGGAGAAGTAGAAAAAGCAGCAGAAGAAGCAGAAAAACAAGCAGGAGAAGCAGAAGCAGAAAGAGAAGTAGAAGCAGAAGAAGCAGAAGAAGCAGAAGAAGAAGCAGTAGAAGCATAAGAAGCAGAAGCAGGAGAAGCAGAACCAGAAGAAAAAGAAGCATAAGAAGCAGTAGCAGAGGGAGAAACAGAAGAAGAAGGAGCAGCAGAAGGTGAAGCAGAAGGAAATGCAGAAGCAGAAAGAGAAGCAGAAATAGAAGAAGAAGAAGGAGAAGTTGGAGAATCAGAAGAAGCAGAAGCAGAAAGAGAAGCAGAAGAAGGAGAAGGAGAAGCAGAAGGAGAAGGACAAGCAGGAGAAGCAGAAGAAGCAGAAGCAGGAGAAGCAGAAGAAGAAGAAGAAGCAGAAGAAGGAGAAGGAGCAGAAGGAGAAGCAGAAGCAGAAGGAGAAGCAGAAAGAGAAGCAGAAGAAGCAGAAGAAGCAGTAGCAGGTGAAGCAGAAGCAGAAGAAACAGAAGAAGCCGAAGAATCAGAAGGAGAACCTGAAGCAGAAGGAGAAGCAGAAGCAGCAGAAGCTGGAAAAGCAGAAGCAGAAGAAACCGAACTAGCAGAAGAAGCAGAAGCAGAACGAGAAGCAGAAGAAGAAGGAGAAAGAGAAGGATTAGGAGTAGGAAGAGCAGAAGCAGAATAAGAAGCAGAAAGAGAAGCAGAAGAGGAAGCAGAAGGAGAAACAGAAGAAGCAGAAGCAGCAGAAGCAGAAGCAGAAGCAGAATGAGAAGCACAAGAAGGAGAAATTGAAGGAGAAGGAGAAGGAGACGGAGAAGCAGAAGGAGAAGTAGGAGAAACAGAAGAAGAAGAAGCAGGAGAAGCAGAAACAGAAGAAACAGAAGGAGAAGAGCAGAAGCAGATGGAGAAGCAGAAGAAGCAGAAGCTGAAGCAGAAGAAGAAGAAACAGAAAAAGCAGAAGAAGCAGAAGAAGAAGCAGCAGGAGAAGCAGAAGAAGAAGAAGGAGAAGGAGAAAGAGAAGGATTAGGAGTAGGAGAAACAGAAGGATAAGCAGAAGCAGAAAGAGAAGGAGAATGAGAAGGAGAAGCAGGAGAAGCAGAAGAAGCAGAAGCAGGAGAAGCAGAAGCAGAAGAAACATAGGAAGGAGAAGAAGCAGGAGGAGAAGCAGAAACAGAAGGAAAAGCAGAAAGAGAAGCAGGAGAAGCACAAGAAGCAGCAGCAGGAGAAGCAGAAGCAGAAGAAGCCGAAGAAGCAGAAGCAGAACCTGAAGCAGAAGGAGAAGCAGGAGAAGCAGAAGAAGCAGAATCTGGAGAAGCAGAAGGAGAAGCAGAAGCAGAAAGAGAAGCAAAAGCAGAAGGAGAAGCAGAAGGGGAAGCAGAAGAAACAGAAGAAGCAGAGGCAGTAGCAGAGGAAGCAGAAGATGCAGAAGCAGAAGGAGAAGCAGAAGGAAAACAGAAGAACGAGAAGGAGAAGGAGTAGGAGAAACAGAAGGAGAAGCAGAAAGAGAGGCAGAAGAAGGAGCAGGAGAAGGAAAAGCAGCAGGAGAAGCAGAAAGAGCAGCAGAAGGAGAAGCAGAAGCAGAAGCAGAAGTAGAAGCAGAAGAAGGAGAAGCAGAAGGAGAAGCATAAAGAGAAACAGAAGGAGAAGCAGAAGCAGAAGCAGAATCAAAAGAAATAGAAGAAGGATAAGAAGCAGAAGCAGAAAGAGAAGCAGAAACAGAAGGAGAAGCAGAAATAGAAGCAGAAGAAGCTGAAGAAGCAGAAGCAGAACCTGAAGCAGAAAGAGAAGCAGGAGAAGCAGAAGAAGCAGAATCTGGAGAAGAAGGAGAACCAGAAGCAGAAAGAGAAGCAAAAGCAGAAGGAGAAGCAGAAGGAGAAGCAGAAGAAACAGAAGAAGCACAAGCAGAAGCAGTAGCAGAAGAAGCTGAAGATGCAGAAGCAGATAGAGAAGCAGAAGGAATAGCAGAATAACGCCAAGGAGAAACAGAAGGAGAAGAAGAATGAGAAGCAGAAGGAGCAGCAGGAAAAACAGAAGAAGCAGAAACAGACGGAGAAGCAGAAGCAGAAGAAGAAGCAGAAGGAAAAGCACAAGCAGAAGGAGATGCAGAAGGAGTAGCAGGAGAAGCAGAAGAAGCAGAAGCAGAAGGAGAAGAAGAAGGAGAAGAAGCAGAATCAGAAGAAGCAGAAGGAGAAGTAGAAAGAGAAGCCGACGAAGAGAAGCAGAACGAGAAGCAGGA
>NW_012307666.1:0-2621 GCF_000151885.1 Dipodomys ordii | reverse complement strand
CGAGACGAGACGATCGTGCGAGAGTGAGAGCGACGAGGAGCGAGATGCGAGACGAGTAGAGATGAGAAGCGAGAGAGCAGAAAGCGAGACGAGCAGCGAGAGCAGAGAGAGAGAGAGCCGAGCAGAGAGAGCAGAGAAAGCACAGCAGAGGAGATGCAGAGAGAGCAGAATGCAGAGACGCAGAGCAGAGAGAGAGAGGAGAGATCAGATCAGAGAGCAGAAGCAGAATAGAAGAGAGCGACGAAGAGAAGCAGACGAGAAGCAGGAGAAGCAGAGAAGTACAAGCGGGAGAAGCAGAAGAAGAAGAACAGAAGAAGAAGGAGCAGAAGCAGAAGGAGAAGCAGAAGGATAAGCAGAAATAGAAGCAGGAAAAGCAGAAGAAGCAGAAGCAGGAGAAGCAGAAGGAGAAGAAACAGGAGAAGGACAAGAAGCAGAAAGAGAAGCAGTAGAAGCAGAAGAAGCAGGAAAAGCAGAAGCAGAAGAAAGAGAAGAAGAAGAAGACAAAGAAGAAGAAGAAGAAGCATAAGGAGAAGCATAAGGAGAAGCATAAGGAGAAGCATAAGGAGAAGCATAAGGAGAAGTATAAGGAGAAGCAGTAGAAGCAGAAGAAGCAGAAGCAGGAGAAGCTGAAGCAGAAGAAAAAGAATAAGCAAAAGAAGCAGAAGCAGAAGCAGTGAGAGAAGCAGAAGAAGGAGAAGGAGCAGCAGAAGGAGAAGCAGAAGCAGAAAGAGAAGCAGAAACAGAAGGAGAACAAGAAGGAGAAGCAGGAAAATCAGAAAAAGCAGAAAGAGAAGGAGAAGAAGGAGAAGCAGAAGTAGAATCAGAAGAAACAGAAGAAGAAGAAGAAGAAGAAAAAGAAGAAGAAGAAGAAGAAGAAGAAGAAGAAGAAGAGAAGAAACAGAAGCAAAAGAAACAGAAGAAGGAGAAGAGCAGAAGCAGAAGGAGAAGCAGAAGCAGAAGGAGAAGCAGAAGCAGAAGGAGAAGCAGAAAGAGAAGCAGGAGAACCAGAAGAAGCAGGAGAAGCAGAAGCAGAAGAAACAGGAGAAGCCGAAGAAGCAGAAGCATAATCTGAAGCAGAAGGAGAAACAGAAGAAGCACAATCTGAAGCAGAAGCAGAAGAAACAGAAATAGTAGAATAAGCAGAACAGAAGCACCAGGACAAGCAGAGGAACAAGAAGGAGAAGGCGAAAGAGAAGGATTAGGAGTAGGAGAAGCAAAAGGATAAGCAGAAGCAGAAAGAGACGCAGAAGGAGAAGCAGCACGAGAAGTAGGAGAAGCAGGAGAAGCAGAAGCAAGAGAAGCAGAAGAAACAGAAGACGCAGAAGCAGAATGAGAAGCAGAAGGAGAAATTGAAGCAGAAGGAGAAGAAGAAGCAGAAGGAGAAGCAGAAGAAAGAAAAGGAGAAGTAGAAGCAGAAAGAGCAGCACAACGAGAAGCACAACGAGAAGCAGGAGAAGCAGAAGCAGAAGCAGAAGCAGAAGAAACATAAGAAGGAGAAGAAGCAGAAGCAGAAGGAGAAGCAGAAACAGAAGGAAAAGCAGAAATAGAAGCAGGAGCAGCAGAAGAAGCAGCAGCAGGAGAAGCAGAAGCAGAAGAAGCCGAAGAAGCAGAAGCAGAACCTGAAGCATAAGGAGATACAGTAGAAGCAGAAGAAGCAGAATCTGGAGAAGCAGAAGGAGAAGCAGAAGCAGAAAGAGAAGCAAAAGCAGAAGGAGAAGCAGAAGGAGAAGCAGAAGAAACAGAAGAAGCAGAGGCAGTAGCAGAAGATGCAGAAGCAGAAGGAGAAGCAGAAGCAGTAGTAGAAGCAGAAGAAGGAGAAGCATAAAGAGAAACAGAAGGAGAAGCAGAAGAAGCAGAAGCAGGAGAAGCAGAACCAGAAGAAAAAGAAGAAGCATAAGAAGCAGAAGCAGAAAGAGAAGCAGAAACAGAAGGAGAAGGAGCAGCAGAAGGTGAAGCAGAAGGAGATGCAGAAGCAGAAAGAGAAGCAGAAATAGAAGGAGAAGAAGAAGGAGAAGTTGGAGAATCAGAAGAAGCAGAAGCAGAAAGAGAAGCAGAAGAAGGAGAAGGAGAAGCAGAAGGAGAAGGACAAGCAGGAGAAGCAGAAGAAGCAGAAGCGGGAGTCGCAGAAGAAGAAGAAACAGAAGAAAGAGAAGGAGCAGAAGGAGAAGCAGAAGCAGAAGGAGAAGCAGAAAGAGAAGCAGAAGAAGCAGAAGAAGCAGTAGCAGGAGAAGCAGAAGCAGAAGAAACAGAAGAAGCCCAAGAAGCAGAAGGAGAACCTGAAGCAGAAGGACAAGCAGAAGCAGCAGAAGCTGGAAAAGCAGAAGCAGAAGAAACAGAACAAGGAGAAGAAGCAGAAGCAGAACGAGAAGCAGAAGAAGGAGAAAGAGAAGGATTAGGAGTAGGAGGAGCAGAAGGAGAATCAGAAGCAGAAAGAGAAGCAGAAGGAGAAACAGAAGAAGCAGAAGTAGGAGAAGCAGAAGCAGAATGAGAATGAGAAGCACAAGAAGGAGAAATTGAAGGAGAAGGAGAATGAGACGGAGAAGCAGAAAGAGAAGTAGGAGAAGCAGAAGAAGAAGAAGCAGGAGAAGGAGAAGCAGAAGAAACAGAAGAAGGAGAAGTGC
>NW_012307665.1:0-2622 GCF_000151885.1 Dipodomys ordii | reverse complement strand
ACAGCAGGGGACACAGCGAGGAAACAGCGGGACACAGCTGTGACAAAGCGGGGACTCTGCGGGGGACACAGTGGGACACAGCGGGGGACACAGCGGGACACAGCGCGGGACACTGCGGGACACAGTGTGGGACAGAGCGTGGGACACAGCGAGACACAGCGGGGACAAAGCTGGACACAGCGGGGTACACAGAGGGACACAGCAAGGACACAGCGGGGGAACAGCGTGACACAAAAGGACACAGCTGGACACAGCGGGTTACACAGCGGGACACAGCGGACACACAGCGGGGACACAGAGGGACACAGCGGGACACAGCGGGGACAGAGCGGGACACAGTCGGACACAGCGGGACACAGCGGGGGACACAGCGGGACACAGCGGAGACCCAGCGAGGACACAGTGGGACACAGCGGGGGACACAGCGAGGACACAGCGGTGGACACAACGGTGGACACAGCGGGACACAGCGGGGAACACAGCGAGGACACAGCGGGACACAGTGGGAAACACTGCGAGGTCACAGCGGGGGACAAAGCGGGACAACACGGGACACAGTGTGACACAGTGGGACACAGCGGGGACACTGCAAGGGCACAGCGAGACAAAGCGGGTGACACAGCGAGACACAGCGGGGGACACAGCGGGGGCCAGCAGGACCAGCAGGGGACAGAGAGGGGACACAGAGGGGCACAGCGGGGGACACAGAGGGGTACACAGCGGGACACAGCCGGAAACACAGCGCGGACACAGCGGGACACACCGGGACACAGCGTCAATACAGCGGGGACAGAGAGGGTCACAGCAGGGACACAGCGGGACACAGCGGGTCACAGCGGGGGACACAGCGGGACACAGCGGGGACACAGCGGGACACAGCGGGACACAGCGGGGGACACAGTGGAACACAGCGTGGGACACAGCGAGGACACAGCAGGACACAGCGGGACACAGCGGCGACACAGCAGGGACACAGCAGGGACACAGCGGGGACACAGCGGGGGACACAGCGGGACTCAACGAGGAACACAGCGAGGACACAGCGGGACCCAGCAGGACACAGCGTCGATACAGTGGGGACACAGCAGGACACAGAGGGGTACACAGCTGGGGACACAAAGGGACACAGCGAGGACAAGTGGGACACAGCGGGACAAAGCGAGGACACTGCGGGAACATAGAGGGACACAGCGGGGTACACAGAGGGACACAGCGGGACACAGCTTGGGATACACGGAGGACACAGCTGGACACAGTTGGGGACACAGCGAGGACACAGCGGTACAGTGGGGTGCGGGATACAGCGGGGGACACAGTCGGACACAGCGGGGGACACAGCGAGGACACAGCGGGACACAGTTGCGACACAGAGGGGACTCAGTGGGGGACACAGCGGGGGACAAAGCAGGACACCACGGGACAGTGTGACACAGCGGGACACAGCGGGGACACTGCACGGACACAGCGGTACAAAACGGGGGACAGAGCGGGGACTCAGCGGGGGACACAGCGGGGGACAAAGCGGGACACCACGGAACACAGCGGGTCACAGCGGGAAACAGCGGTGACCCTGTGGGGACACAGCGGGACCCAGTGGGGGACACAGCGGGACACAGCGGGGACTCACCTGGGGACACAGTGAAGGACAAACTGGGACACCACTGGACACAGTGGAACACAGCGGGACACAGCGGGGACACTGCGGGAACATAGCGGGACACAGCGGGGGACACAGGGGGACACAGCGGGACACAGCAGGGACAGAGCGGGACACAGCGGGACACAGCGGGGACACTGCGGGAACATAGCGGGACACAGCAGGGTACACAGCAGGACACAGCAGTGGACACAGCGGGAACACAACTGGACACAGCGGGGTACACAGTGGGACACAGGGGGCACACAGTGGGGACACAGCGGGGGACACAGCGGGACACAGCGGGTCACAGCGGGGGACACAGCGGGGGACACAGCGGGGGACAGCAGAGGACAGAGAGGGGACACAGCGGAGCGGACACAGCGCGGTACACAGAGGGACACAGCGGGCACACAGTGGGGACACAGCGGGACAAAGCAGGACACAGCGGGGACAGAGCAGGACAGAGCGTGACACAGCGAGGACACATTGGGACACAGCGGGACACAAAGGAACTCAGCGGGAGACACAGTAGTACACAGCGGGAAAAAGTGTGACACACCGGGGAGACAGCAGGGACACAGTGGGGGACACAGCAGGACACAGCGGGTCACAGCGGGGGACACAGCGGGACACAGCGGGGGACACAGCGAGGACACAGCAGGTCACAGCGGGACACAGCGGGACACAGCGGGGGACACAGAAGGGTACACAGCGGGACACAGCGAGAAACACAGCGAGGTCACAGCGGGGGCCAAACGGGACAACACGGGACACAGTGTGACACAGTGTGACACAGCGGGGACACTGCAGGGGCACAGCGGGACAAAGCGGGCGACACAGCGGGACACAGCGGGACACAGTGGGAGACACAGCGGGGGACAGCAGGGGACAGAGAGGGGACACAACGGGAGACACTAACGGGGACAGCAGGGGACAGAGAGGGGACACAGCGGGACACAGCGGGAACACAGCTGGACACAGCG
>NW_012307664.1:0-2622 GCF_000151885.1 Dipodomys ordii | reverse complement strand
GCAGGACACAGCTCGACACAGCGGGACACAGCGGGGTACAAACAGTGGAAACAGCGGGGGACACTGCGGGACAAAGCAGCGTATACAGCAGGGGACCCAGCGGGACACAGCGGGGAACAAAGTGAGGACACAGCGGGACCCAGCGGGACACAGCGTCAATACAGCGGGAACATAGTGCAACACAGCGGGACACATCGGGACACAGCGGGACCCAGCTGGGACAAAGCGGGAGACACAGCAGGACAAAACGGGGGACACCGCGGGACACAGCGGGGGACACAGAGAGGACACAGCGTGACACAGCGGGGGACACAGCGGGACACAGCGGGACACAGCAGGGGACACAGGGGGGACACAGCGGGACACAGAGGGGGACACAGCCAGGACACAGCGGGTCAAAGAGGGGACATAGCGAGACTCAGCGGGGGACACAGCGGGACACAGCGGGGGACAGGGCCGGCGACACAGCGGGACACTGCGTGGGACATAGCGGGACACAGCAGTGGACACAATGGGACACAGTGGGGGACACAGTGGGACACTGCGCGGGAAACAGCAGTGGACACAGTGTGACACAGCGGGGGACACATCGGGACACAGCGGGACACAGTGGGACACAGCGTCGATAAAGTTGGAACATAGCAGGACACATCGGGACACAGCGGGACACAGCAGGGACAAAGTGGGAGACACAGCGGGACACAGCGAGGGACACAGTGGGACACAGCGGGGGACACAGCGAGGACACAGCGGGACACAGCGGGGGGCACAGCGGGACACAGTGGGGGACAGTGCAGGGGACACAGCGGAACACAGCAGGGACACAGCTGGACACAGCGGGACACAGCGGGACACAGCGGGAACACAGCTGGACACAGCGGGACACAGCGGGGGACACAGAGGGGAAACAGCGGGGAACACTGCGTGACAAAGCGGAGTATACAGCTGGGGACCCAGAGGGACACAGCGGGGAACAAAGCGAGGACACAGCGGGACCCAGCTGGACACAGCGTCAATACAGCGGGAACATAGCGCGACACAGCGGATCACAGCGGGACACAGCGGGACCCAGCTGGGACAAAGCGGGAGACACAGCGGGACACAGAGGGGACACCGCGGGACACAGCGGGGGACACAGAGAGGACACAGCGGGACACAGCGGGGGACACAGCGGGACACAGAGGGGACACAGAGGTGGACACAGCGGGACACAGCGGGACACAGTAGGGGACACAGGGGGGACACAGTGGGACACAGCGGGGGACAGAGCCGGCGACACAATGGGATACAGCGGGGGACCTAGCGGGACACAGCAGTGGACACAATGGGACACAGCAGGGGACACAGTGGGACACTGCGCGGGAAACAGCAGGGGACACAGTGTGACACAGCGAGGGACACAGCAAGACAACGCGGGACACAGCAGGGGACACAGCGGGACATAGTGGGGGACACAGCGGGACACAGCGGGACACAGGGTGACAGAGCGGGAGACAGAGCGGGACACAGCAGGGACACAGCGGGGACTAAGCAGGACACAGCAGGGACACAGTGGGACACAGCGGGACACAGCGGTCACAGCGGGACACAGCGGGGGGCACAGCGGGACACACCAGGGACAGAGCGGGGGACACAGCGGGACACAGAGGGACACAGCGGGACACAGCAGGGACACAGCGGGACACAGCAGGGGACACAGCGGGACACAGCGGGGGACACAGGGACACAGCGGGACAAATTGGGGGACACAGCGGGGATACAGCAGACACAGCGGGACACAACAGGACACAGCGAGAACTCAGCGGGGGACACAGCGGGACAAAGCGGGGGACATTGGGGACACAGCTAGGGACAACGGGGACAGCGGTACAGAGCATGGACACAGCGGGGGACACAGCGGGACACAGCGGCACATAGCAGGGACACAACGTGGGACAGCAGGGACACAGCGGGACACAGGGGAGACACAGCAGGGGACACAGCGGGGGACACATCGGGATAGCGCGGGACACAACAGGACACAGGGGGACACAGCGAAACACAGCGGGGACACAGCAGAACACAGCGGGACACAGCACGGACACACCGGAGAACAGCAAGGACACAGCCCGGACACAGCGGGAGACACAGTGGGACAAAGTGGGGGACACAGAGGGGGACACAGTGATACACAGCGGGGGACAGAGCGGGGGACACAGCGGGATACACAGTGGGCCACAGCGGAGACACAGCGGAGACATAGCGGGACACAGCAAGACACAGCGGGACACACCGGGTCACCGCGGGGGACACAGCGGGACACAGCGGGACACAGAGGGGGACACAGCGGTACACAGCAGGGACAGAGCGGGGGAAACAGTGGGACACAGGGAGGACACAGCAGGGGACACAGCGGGGGACACATCGGGACTGCGCGGGACACAACAGGACACAGGGGGACACAGCCAAACACAGCGGGGACACAGCGGGACACAGCACGGACACACCGGAGAACAGCAAGGACACAGCCCGGACACAGCGGGAGACACAGTGGGACAAAGTGGGGGACACAGAGGGGGACACGTGATACTCAGCGGGGGACACAGCGGGGGACACAGCGGGGACACATTGGGACACAGCGAG
>NW_012307663.1:0-2622 GCF_000151885.1 Dipodomys ordii | reverse complement strand
TATAAAACAGATTGGATAAGTAGTAGAAAGTTGGCTGGTTGAAGATGGCAGCTGTAGAAGTAGTAAAACAAATCATCAGAAGATAGAAGCAAAAAAAAGAATAGTGCATTTGTATTGAAGCAGAAGAATAAGCAGTAGTTTTTAAGAAGCTGTAGCTTGAGAAGCGAAGTTTAAGTTAATGAAGAAGCATCTTATGCAGAAGCAGAGGGAGAAATAACATAAGGAGATATTATAGATGAATATGATGCAGAAGAAGTTGCTGAAGCAGTTGTGTAGCAGAAGCAGAAGTAGAAGAAGAAGAAGAAGTTGTTGAATCATTAGAAGCAGATGCAGCAGCAGAATGAATATGAGAAGAAGGAGAAGGAGAAGCATAATTAGAAGTAGAAGAAGCAGAAGCAGAAGAATTAGAAGATTTAGGAGCAGAAGAAGAAGAAGAAGAAGAAGAAGAAGAAGAAGAAGAAGAAGAAGAAGAAGAAGAAGAAGAAGAAGAAGAAACAGAAGAAAGAGAAGGAGCAGAAGGAGAAGGAGAAGCAGAAGGAGAAGCAAAAGAGAAGCAGAAGAAGCGGAAGAAGCAGTAGCAGGAGAAGCAGAAGCAGAAGAAACAGAAGAAGTCCAAGAAGCAGAAGGAGAACCTGAAGCAGAAGGAGAAGCAGAAGAGAAGCAGAAGAAGCGGAGGAAAGCAGTAGCAGGACAAGCAGAAGCAGAAGAAAACGGAAGAAGCCCAAGAAGCAGAAGGAGAACTTGAAGCAGAAGGAGAAGCAGAAGCAGCAGAAGCTGGAAATGTAGAAGCAGAAGAAACAGAACAAGCAGAAGAAGCAGAAGAAACAGAACAAGCAGAAGAAGCAGAAGAAGAACGAGAAGCAGAAGAAGAACAAGGAGAAAGAGAAGGATTAGGAGAAGGAGAAACAGAAGGATAAGCAGAAGCAGAAAGAGAAGGAGAATGAGAAGGAGAAGCAGAAGAAGCAGAAGAAGCAGAAGCAGGAGAAGCAGAAGCAGAATGAAAAGCAGAAGAAGGAGAAATTGAAACAGAAGATGCAGAAGAAGAAGCAGAAGCAGTAGTAGAAGCAGAAGAAGGAGAAGCAGAAGGAGAAGCATAAAGAGAAACAGAAGGAGAAGCAGGAGAAGCAGAAGCAGGAGAAGCAGAATCAGAAGAAATAGAAGAAGGAGAAGAAGCAGAAGCAGAAAGAGAAGCAGAAACAGAAGGAGAAGCAAAAATAGAAGCAGAAGAAGCCGAAGAAGAAAAAGCAGAACCTAAAGCAGAAGGAGAAGCAGGAGAAGCAGAAGAAGCAGAATCTGGAGAAGAAGAAGGAGAACCAGAAGGAGAAGCAGAAGCAGAAAGAGAAGCAAAAGCAGAAGGAGAAGCAGAAGGAGAAGCAGAAGAAACAGAAGAAGCAGAATCAGTAGCAGAAGAAGCTGAAGATGCAGAACCAGAAAGAGAAGCAGAAGGAATAGCACAAGAACGAGAAGGAGAAACAGAAGGAGAAGCAGAAGGAGACGCAGGAAAAGCAGAAGAAACAGAAGCAGACGGAGAAGAAGGAGAAGGAGAAGCCGAAGCAGAAGAAGAAGCAGAAGGAAAAGCACAAGCAGAAGGAGATGCAGAAGGAGAAGCAGGAGATGCAGAAGAAGCAGAAGCAGAAGGAGAAGAAGAAGGAGAAGAATCAGAATCAGAAGAAGCAGAAGCAGAAATAGAAAGAGAAGCCGACGAAGAGAAGCAGAACGAGATGCAGGAGAAGCAGGAGAAGCACAAGCGGGAGAAGCAGAAGAAGAAGAAACAGAAGAAGGAGAAGGAGCAGAAGCAAAAGGAGAAGCAGAAAGAGAAGCAGGAAAAGCAGAAGAAGCAGAAGCAGGAGAAGCAGAAGGAGAAGAAACAGGAGAAGGACAAGAAGCAGAAGCAGAAGGAGAAGCAGGAGAAGCAGAAGAAGCAGAATCTGGAGAACCAGAATGACAAGCTGAAGGAGAAGCAGAAGCAGAAGCAGAAAGAGAATCAAAAGCAGAAGGAGAAGAAGAAGAAACAGAAGAAGCAGAAGCAGTAGCAGTTGCAGCAGAAGCAGAAGGAGAAGCAGAAGGAAAAGCAGAAGAACGAGAAGGAGAAGGAGACACAGAAGGAGAAGCAGAAGGAGAATCAGAAGGAGAAGCAGAAGAAGCAGAAGGAGAAGCAGAAGGAGAAACAGAAGCAGAAGAAGCAGCAGAAAGAGAAGCAGAAGCAGAAGAAGATGCAGAAGGAGAAGCACTAGAAGCAGAAGAAGCAGAAGCAGAAGGAGAAGTAGAAGAAGGAGAAGGAGAATGAAGAGCCGCAGAAGCAATAGGAGAAGCAGAAAGAGAAGCAGAAGAAGAATGAGAAGTAGAAAGTGAAGCAGTAGAAGCAGAAGAAGCAGGAAAAGCAGAACCAGAAGAAAGAGAAGAAGAAGACGACGACGACGAAGAAGAAGAAGAAGAAGAAGAAGAAGAAGAAGATGAAGAAGAAGAAGAAGAAGATGAAGAAGACGAAGACGAGAATCCTCAAGCTGCTTGTGCTATGCATAACGAGTGCTGTCACTGATTGGTCTTGAGCATTTTAATGTCTCTCCTATTGTGATCTGCAGTCCTGTCTGTAGAGTGAGTATATGCTGACTGAGAAGTGTG
>NW_012307662.1:0-2622 GCF_000151885.1 Dipodomys ordii | reverse complement strand
TGAGTCCCTCTTTGTCCCCGCTGTGTCACACTGTGTCCCCCGCTGTGTCCTCATGTGTCTGCTGTGTCCTCGCTGAGTCCTTCTGTATCCCGCTGTGTCCCCCACTGTGTCCCCCACTATTTCCCCGCTGTGACCCGCTGTGTCCATGCTGTGTCCCCCGCTGTGTCCCGCTGTGTCCAGCTGTGTGTCCCGCTGTGTTCCCCGCTGTGTCCCGCTGTGTCCCGCTGTGTCCCACTGTGTCCCGCTGTGTGCCTGCTCTCCCCCGGTGTGTCCCCCGCTGTGTCCCGCTGTGTCGTGCTGTGTCCCCGCTGTGTCCTGATGTGTACCACTGTGTCTGCCTCTGTGTACCCCGCTGTGTCCTGGTGTGTCCCCCGCTGTGTCCTGCTGTGTCCTCGCTGTGTCCCCGGCTGTTTCCCGCTGTTTCTCCCGCTGTGTCACCCGCTGTGTCCCCAGCTGTGTCCGGCTGTGTCCCGCTGTGTTCCCCTGTGTCCCCCGCTGTGTCCCGCTGTGTTCTTTGCTGTGTCCCCTGCTGAGTGCCGCTGTGTCCCCCGCTGTTTACCGCTTTGTCCCCCACTGTGTCCCCCGCTGTGGACCCGCTGTGTCCCGCTGTGTCCCGCTGTGTCCCTGGTGTGTCCTCGCTGTGTAACTGCTATGTCCCTCTGTGTCCCCGCTTTGTCCCACTGTGTCCAGCAGTGTCCCCCTATGTGCCCTCTGTGTCCTCGCTGTATCCCCTGCTGTGTCCCACTGTGTCCCCTGCTGTGTCCCCGCTGTGTCCCCACTGTGTCCTAGCTGTGTCCCGCTGTGTCCCTGTTGTTCCCCGGTTTGTCCCCACTGTGTCCCGCTGTGTCCCTCGCTGTGTACCTCTATGTCCCGCTCTGTCCTCGCTTTGTCCCCGCGATGTCCCGCTGTGTCCTCGCTGTGTCCCCCGCTGTGTCCCACTGTGTCCCCCACTGTGTCCCGCTGTGTCCCGCTGTGTCCCCGCTGTCCGCCGGTGTGTCACCGCTGTCCCCCGCTGTATCCCACGCTGTGTCCCGCTGTGTCCTCGCTGTGTCTCACTGTGTCCCTGCTGTGTCTCCGCTGTGTCCCAGCTGTGTCCCCCGCTGTGTCCCACTGTGTCCATGCTGTGTCCTGCTCTGTCTCCCGCTGTGTCCCGCTGTGTCCCCCGCTGTGTCCCGCTGTGTCTCTGCTGTGTCCCCGCTGGGTCCCACTGTGTCTCCCTGTGTCCCCGCTTGTCCCCGCTGTGTCCCGCTGTGTCTCTGGTGTGTCCTCGCTGTGTAACTGCTATGTCCCTCTGTGTCCCCGCTGTGTCCCACTGTGTCCCGCAGTGTCCCCCTATGTCCCCGCTGTGTCCTCGCTGTGTCCCCCACTGTGCTACCCGCTGTGTCCCGCTGTGCCCTGCTGTGTTCCGCTGTGTCACGCTGTGTGCCTGCTGTCCCCTCTGTGTCCCCGCTGTGTCCCCTGCTGTGTCCCACTGTGTCCCGCTGTGTCCCCGCTGTCCGCCGGTGTGTCACCGCTGTCCCCCGCTGTATCCCCCGCTGTGTCCCGCTGTGTCCTCCCTGTGTCCCGCTGTGTCCCCGCTGTGTCTCCGCTGTGTCCTGCTGTGTCCCTGGTGTGTCCTCCCTGTGTAACCGCTGAGTCCCTCTGTGTCCCTGCTCTGTCCCACTGTGTCCCCCCCTGTGTCCCGCTGTGTCCCCTGTGTGTCCTCCTGTGTCCCGTTGTGTCCCCCGCTGTGTCCCCCACTATTTCCCTGCTGTGACCCGCTGTGTCCATGCTGTGTCCCCCGCTGTGCCCCCCTGTGTCCCGCTGTGTCCCCCACTGTGTTACCGCTGTGTCCCGCTGTGCCCTGCTGTGTTCCGCTGTGTCCCGCTGTGTGCCTGCTGTCCCCTCTGTGTCCCCGCTGTGTCCCATGCTGTGTCCCGCTGTGTCCCGCTGTGTCCCTGCTGTCCGCCGGTGTGTCACCTCTGTCCCCCGCTGTATCCCACGCTGTGTCCCACTGTGTCCTCGCTGTGTCTCACTGTGTCCCTGCTGTGTCTCTGCTGTGTCCCGCTGTGTCCCTGGTGTGTCTTCGCTGTGTAACCGCTGAGTCCTTCTCTGTGCCCGCTGTGTCCCACTGTGTCCCCCGCTGTGTCCCCGCTGTGTCCCCGCTGTGTCCTCCTGTGTCCCGCTGTGTCCTCACTGTGTCCTTCTGTATCCCGCTGTGTCCCCCGCTGTGTCCCCCACTATTTCCCCGCTGTGACCCACTGTGTCCATGCTGTGTACTCCGCTGTGTAACGCTGTGTCCCGCTGTGTGTCCCGCTGTGTTACCCGGTGTGTCCTGCTGTGTCCCGCTGTGTCCCGCTGTGTCCCGCTGTGTGCCTGCTCTCCCCCGGTGTGTCCCCCGCTGTGTCCCGCTGTGTCATGCTGTGTCCCCGCTGTGTCCCGATGTGTACCGCTTTGTCTGCCTCTGTGTACCCCGGTGTGTCCTGCTGTGTCCCCTGCTGTGTCCTGCTGTGTCCTCGCTGTGTCCCCGCTGTTTCCCCCGCTGTGTCACCCGCTGTGTCCCCAGCTCTGTCCGGCTGTGTCCCGCTGTGTTCCCCTGTGTCCCCCGCTGAAAACCCGCTGTGTTCTTTGCTGTGTCCCCCG
>NW_012307661.1:0-2622 GCF_000151885.1 Dipodomys ordii | reverse complement strand
CTTCCCCTTCGTGTTCTTCTGCTTGTCCTGGTGCTTCTGCTTCTGTTTATTCTACTATTTCTGTTTCTTCTGCTTCTGCTTCAGATTGTGCTTCTTCTGTTTCTCCTTCTGCTTCAGATTCTGCTTCTGCTTCTTCGGCTTCTCCTGTTTCTTCTGCTTCTGCTTCTCCTGCTTATTCTGCTTCTCCTGCTTCTCTTTCTGCTTCTCCTTCTGCTTCTGCTTCTCCTTCTGCTTCTGCTTCTGCTCTTCTCCTTCTTCTGTTTCTTTTGCTTCTGTTTCTTCTGCTTCTTCTTCTCCTGTTTCTTCGGATTCTACTTCTGCTTCTCCTTAATCTCCTTCTCTTTCTGCTTCTTCTGATTCTCCTGCTTCTCCTTCTTGTTCTCCTTCTGTTTCTGCTTCTCTTTCTGCTTCTGCTTCTCCTTCTGCTGCTCCTTCTCCTTCTCCTTCTTCTGCTTCTCTCACTGCTTCTGCTTCTGCTTCTTTTGCTTATTCTTTTTCTTCTGCTTCAGCTTCTCCTGCTTCTGCTTCTTCTCCTTCTACTGCTTCTCCTTATACTTCTCCTTATGCTTCTCCTTTTGCTTCTCCTTATGCTGCTGCTTCTTCTTTTTCTTCTTCTTCTTCGTCTTCTTCTTCTTCTCTTTCTTCTGCTTCTGCTTTTCCTGCTTCTTCTGCTTCTACTGCTTCTCTTTCTGCTTCTTGTCCTTCTCCTGTTTCTTCTCCTTCAGCTTCTCCTGCTTCTGCTTCTGCTTTTCCTGCTTCTCTTTCTGCTTCTCCTTCTGCTTCTGCTCCTTCTCCTTCTTCTGTTTCTTCTTCTTCTGCTTCTCCCGCTTGTGCTTCTTCTGCTTCTCCTGCTTCTCGTTCTGCTTCTCTTCGTCGGCTTCTCTTTCTATTTCTGCTTCTGCTTCTTCTGATTCTGATTCTCCTCCTTCTTCTTCTCCTTCTGCTTCTGCGTCTTCTGCATTTCCTGCTTCTCCTTCTGCATCTCCTTCTGCTTGTGCTTTTCCTTCTGCTTCTTCTTCTGCTCCGGCTTCTCCTTCTCCTTCTTCTGCTTCTCCGTCTGCTTCTGTTTGTTCTGCTTTTCCTGTTTCTCCTTCTGCTTCTCCTTCTATTTCTCCTTCTCGTTCTTCTGCTATTCCTTCTGCTTCTCTTTTTGCTTCTGCATCTTCAGCTTCTTCTGCTACTGATTCTGCTTCTTCTGTTTCTTCTGCTTGTCCTTCTGCTTTTGCTTCTCTTTCTGCTTCTGCTTCTCTTTCTGGTTCTCCTTCTTCTTCTCCAGCTTCTGCTTCTTCTGCTTCTCCTGCTTCTCCTTCTGCTTTAGTTTCTGCTTTTTCTTCTTCGGCTTCTTCTGCTTCTTTTTCTGCTTCTCCTTCTGTTTCTGCTTCTCTTTCTGCTTCTGCTTCTTCTCCTTCTTCTATTTCTTCTGATTCTGCTTCTCCTGCTTCTGCTTCTCCTGCTTCTCCTTCTGTTTCTCTTTATGCTTCTCCTTCTGCTTCTCCTTCTTCTGCTTCTACGCCTGCTTCTGCATCTTCTGCTTCTTCTGCGACTGCCTCTGCTTCTTCTGTTTCTTCTGCTTCTCCTTCTGCTTCTCCTTCTGCTTTTGCTTCTCTTTCTGCTTCTGCTTCTCCTTCTGCTTCTCCAGATTCTGCTTCTTCTGCTTCTCCTGTATCTCCTTATGCTTCAGGTTCTGCTTCTGCTTCTTCGGCTTCTTCTGCTTCTGCTTCTCCTGCTGCTGCTTCTTCTGCTGCTCCTGCTTCTATTTCGGCTTTTCCTTCTGTTTCTGCTTCTCCTTCTGCTTCTGCTTCTTCTCCTTCTTATGTTTCTTCTGCTTCTGCTTCTCCTGTTTCTGCTTCTCGTTGTGCTTCTCGTTGTGCTGCTCTTTCTGCTTCTCTTTCTGCTTCTACTTCTCCTTCTCTTTCTTCTGCTTCTCCTTCTGCTTCTTCTTCTCCTTCTGCTTCAATTTCTCCTTCTGCTTCTCATTCTGCTTCTGCGTCTTCTGTTTCTTCTGCTTCTCCTGCTTCTTCTTCTCCTGCTTCTCCTACTTCTCGTGCTGCTTCTCCTTCTGCGTCTCTTTCTGCTTCTGCTTATCCTTTTGCTTCTCCTACTCCTAATCCTTGTCTTTCGCCTTCTCCTTCTTGTTCTTCTGCTTGTCCTGGTGCTTCTGCTTCTGCTTATTCTACTATTTCTGTTTCTTCTGCTTCTGCTTCAGATTGTGCTTCTTCTGTTTCTCCTTCTGCTTCAGATTCTGCTTCTGCTTCTTCGGCTTCTCCTGTTTCTTCTGCTTCTGCTTCTCCTGCTTCTTCTGGTTCTCCTGCTTCTCTTTCTGCTTCTCCTTCTGCTTCTGCTTCTCCTTCTGCTTCTGCTTCTGCTCTTCTCCTTCTGTTTCTTTTGCTTCTATTTCTTCTGCTTCTTCTTCTTCTGTTTCTTCTGATTCTACTTCTGCTTCTCCTTCTTCTCCTTCTCTTTCTGCTTCTTCTGAATCTTCTGCTTCTCCTTCTTGTTCTCCTTCTGCTCTTCTCCTTCTGTTTCTTTTGCTTCTATTTCCTTCTGCTTCTTCTTCTTCTGTTTCTTCTGAAATCAACTTCTGTTTCTCTTTCTTCTCCTTCTCTTTTCTGCTTCTTCTGA